>NC_090647.1:99901580-100191580 GCF_040937935.1 Hyperolius riggenbachi
TCTAAATGATCTTGTAGCAGTGGGTCATAATGTGCTACCAATTCTAATACACCAAGAAAATTGTCATTGTGCAAATCTCCAATTCTTTGAGAGGTTCCCCGGAATGCTAGATTTCTTGAAGCCAAAAATAAAGTAACATCCAGAAGTCTTTCTAACAAAGCAACAAACTTTTTGGTTTCGTTATCCAAATTCTTTTGTAATTGGGAGTCCACACCATGGCCAGCAATAGACATTTGAAGCTTCCTCCAACTCCAATAGTGTTGCTTATGGGTAACGGAATTTTCATGTTCTGGCAATCGCTGGTATAGAAAATGCCACTTGTTTGTTGATGGATTAAATCCTTCTTTCCTACAAAGGTGACTTGTAGATTTGCCGTGATCAGAAGAGAATGCAAGACATGTCACACAGTACAAAACATGCTTGCTGGTGCTCCACCCTAGCCAGTCTCGCAAAATTTTCTCACGTCCATTTGAGGATTTTGCATACAACAGGAATTCACTGAAAGATCGTCGCTCACAATCCTTGTCCATGCCTTTAATCATTTCCTTCAGTTCTTCTTCTTTACCCAAGCCACAAAGCACAATCCTTTCTCGGTCTTTGTCTGTCAGCACATCTGGCCAAACTGCTGGATCCTTCCAATCAAGTTCTTCAACTAGATCCATGCTAGAAATATGTCCAGAGTTTGTTGGACTCTCTTCTGGAGATGCAGCAGGATCCTCTGGAGGATTAATAACAGCCATGCTACAGGAAGCAGTCTCCTCTTCTGGTTCAACATGAACTTCTTCCTCAGTAGACTCAATAGATTCTACAGTGGGTTCTGCTGTAGTTTTCTGCTTCTTGAAAAACTTCAACAACACATTTTTCTGTTTTATTTTTTCTTCTTCATCTTCTCTACCTTTCTTCTCCTTGCGCTTTTGTGAACCAGACTTGTGGTGATACATTGTCAAATGTGAATTTCTGGACACACCGAGCCAAAAGTGAAAAATAGCAAACAAACACTTATACAAGGTGCAAATATATATGTATGACCAAATATCGAATTTGCCTCCCAAGTTTTATAGCACAAACGTAACCGGGATAAGAAATAACACAGAGAACAATGTTTTTATGAATTAAAATCAAACAAAAAAACAAAAACACAAAAATTCAAATATTAATATATAATTTTGAAAACACAACCTAATGAAGAAAACCAGGAAAAAGTAACTTACCAATCTCTAGGAAAGACCTTCGATGTTCGGTACAATATTACTCACCACTCTGTATACTTCTAAGTCAAGATGCTAGCCGGACAACTGCATGCATCAAGAAGTGTACAATCTGCAAAAAGAATAAAGTAATCTATATTTAAACGGGCATAATGCTACCCTAACTCTCCCTACCCTGCGGATAAACTTTCCAGCAAAGCACGGTGCGGCGGGTTGGGCGCGCCTGTCAAATGTAGGAAAAAATTCAGGGTTAATTAAAAACAATCAGCTTCCCACTCCCCTCTGTCCACCGCCCCTGCCACTGCAAGCCACTGAAATTACATTACATTTCCCACTGCGGAAAAGAGGATACTTACTAGAATAAAAAGGTGAATATCAGATGATTCCCGCAATCTGTGAATTCAGCTAAAAAAAAAAACACAAAAATTACAGTGGTCATTAAAGAAAAAAGCAAAAAAAACAAAACACCAGTCACCACTTTAGGACCAGACACTTTTTTGCAGTGTTTGTTCATATTAGAGATGAGACGACGAATCCGGCGAATCCACGAATCCCTCGAATATTGGGAAATATTCGAGATTCGTGGATTCGAATCCCGACGCCATTTTCCACTTTACGAATCCGCCGAATCCCGACGCTGCATCGCCGCGCATCCGCCGCTCGCACTCGTCCTCCTCCGACCCGCGCCTCCTCCGCCCGCCCCGCGCCTCCTCCGCCCGGCCGCCCGCATACTTTGTATCAACTCACCCGTCCAGTGGAGCGCAGACAGAGCGGCAGACCTCTCGCTGACTTCCTGGTTCCCTCTAGTGACGGCTTTTACAATGACGTCATCAGTAAAAGCCGGTCCGGCCACTAGAGGGAACCGAGAAGTAAGGACGAGGTCTGCCGCTCTGTCTGCGCTTCACTGGACGGGTGAGTTGATACTTATGCAGGGGTGAGCAAGGAGGCACGGGGGACGGAGGAGGCCATGGGGGTGAGCGGAGGAGGCACGGGGGGAGCGACACCTACCTACCTACCACTTTACCTACCTACCTGCCACTATACCTACCTAAAGGCCCCCTATACGTACCTACCTACCTACCGGGCACTTTACCTACCTACAGGCCCCTATACCTACCTAAAGGCCCCCTATACTACCTACCTACCTACCTACCGGCCACTATACCTACCTACCTACAGGCCCCTATACCTACCTAAAGGCCCCCTATATGTACCTACCTACCTAAAGGCCCCTATACCTACCTACAGGCCTCTATACCTACCTACCTAAAGGCCCCCTATACATGCCTACCTACCTAAAGGCCCCTATACCTACCTACCTACATACCTACCTATACCTAAGGCCTTATACCCTGCTACCTATACTGAAGGTCCCTTTAACTACCTACCTATCTACAGGACACTATACCTACCTACCTACCGGCCACTATGCCTACCTACCTACCTACAGGCCACTATACCTACCTAAAGGCCCACTATACGTACCTACCTACCTAAAGGCCCCTATACCTACCTACAGGCCTCTATACCTACCTACCTACTTAAAGGCCCCCTCTACGTGCCTACCTACCTAAAGGCCCCTATACCTACCTACCTAAAGGCCCCTATACCTACCTACCTACATACCTACCTATACTTAAGGCCCTATACCCTGCTACATATACTGAAGGTCCCTTTAACTACCTACCTACCTACAGGACACTATACCTACCTACCTACCGGCCACTATACTTACCTACCTACCTACAGGCCACTATACCTACCTAAAGGCCCCCTATACGTACCTACCTACCTACAGGCCCCTATACCTACCTACATACCTACCTATACTTAAGGCCCTATACCCTGCTACCTATACTGAAGGTCCCTTTACCTACCTAAAAGCCCCTATACCTACCTACATACCTACCTATACTTAAGGCCTCTATATACCCTGTTACCTATACTGCAGGCCCCTATACCTTGCTACCTATACTGAAAGCTACCAATATTGAAGGCACCCATACCTAGCTAGCTATACTGAAGGCACCTTTACCTCGCTACCTATACTGCGGGCAACTATACCACGGATCGCACAATTCGTATGTGCAGGATTCGTTAGATTCGGGATTCGAAAGGTTCGAGATATTCGAGAACCTTTTTAGATTCGGATCCGGATTCGGATTCGAAGAAATTGTGGATTCGTCCCATCCCTAGTTCATATGAAATAAAATAATTTGTATTGCATAGTATTTGCTCAGTTGCTGTTTAATGGGCCCATAATGACCCCTCGGTACGTTTATGTTCTTTTTTCCTTAAAGGCCCATTCACACAGCGCCACGGGTGTGTGTCACTCCCATGGCGATAATGCCCATGCTTTTCCTATTTCCAACTTTTTATTGAAGCAAGTAATAAACAATTTAATTACAATCAATAACGTTTTTACATATATAAATGCAATAGTAATATTATGAAAACATAGAAATATAGAATATTGTATGTAATATCAGCCATATATAATATCAAAGTACTCATTTTTATTAAAAATTATGGGCACTTAACATAGTGCCTGAACAGAAATATTAAAATATCTGGACAAAATAATAGTAAATAGAAATATCACCATATCAACAAAAGATAAATAAAATAAAGAAATAAATAAACAATGTCAGGAACTAAAAAATTATAATCTTGTTATATATTGATTACTAGTAGAATTAGATATAGATAATAACCAAGGCATCCATATTTTTTCAAACAACGAGATAGAATCATTCAAAATTGCATTTATTTTTTCCGAAACCATAGTGGAGGAGATTAGACTATGAAACTCAGACAAGGGTAAATCTGGTGTGTTCCATTTCCTAGCTACAATTAATTTAGCAGCCATAGTAATATTTTGTAGTAACTTAAATTCTTGTATAGAAATATTTTCAGGTTGTTTCCCCAAAAGAAGAACTAATGGATCTTTTGTTAAATGAAGATGCAAAATTTTATTAATTAGTCTATTTACCCTTGTCCAAAATTTTGAAATTTTAGGGCAGTACCACCACATATGTATTACATCACCTCTACCCCCACACCCTCTAAAACAATTAGAAGATTTTTCTGGAAACATAGCATGGAGTCTAACTGGAGTGAGGTGAGACCTATGTAGTACTTTAAGGGATGTTTCAACAAAAGAATAATAAATAGAGTTTTTATGAATAGATTCATTTAACTCACACCATGTCTCTCTTTCTAAAGAAATTTGTAAGTCATTTTCCCAGTCTATCATATACTTATGTTTATTTATGTTAGAACTATTATTCAAAACAGAATATAATATGGATATCATACCCTTTCTAAACGGATTATTTAAACAAATAAATTCAAATTGAGTATGGAAATCTATAGATTTATCTTTAAATTTGGATGCAAAAAACTTGTAAAATGGATCTAGATAGTTTAAAGATAAAGTAGTTATTTTTTTAGATCTAATAATTTGGTATAAAGACGGAAGTTTTTGTTTATGGCATAAATGAATAAGTTTACTAATGTTACAATTATTGTTACTATTCCATGTTGAGAATTTTGAATGTAACCGCTTAGGAAGATCTGGGGAACCTGATATCTCAACCATGCCAGAATTTTTTGTTTGTAAATTATATTTAAATCTATTTTTTCTCCATATTCTCAAAGAATGTAATGTTGATGGTAAACAATATTTTGGTAAATTTCGTGTGTAACTCCATAATACTCCAGGCCATGAAAATGGGGCAATAACAGATTCTTCTAATTGTACCCATAAAGGAGATAAGTTACCTTTTTCCACAGATATTAATTGTGCAATCTGGGCTGCTGTATAATATTTTTTGATATCTGGGACTGATAAACCTCCATCTTTTTTTGATAACAACATAAGTTTAGATGAAATTTTGGGTTTTTTACCACACCAAATAAATTTACTTAATTCTCGTTGCAGTTTTAATATATCATTGGATTGGATAGATATAGGGATTGAGCGAAAAAGGTATAGAATTTGTGGAAGCTGCATCATTTTAAATGAATTTACTCTCCCCATCCAAGAAATTTGCATAGTATTCCATTTCTGAAAATCTTCTCTAAATTTTTTTAGAATAGGTAAATATGCCCATGCTTTTCCAATGCCCTTTTTATCCCTTTTCCCTAGCAAGGTACAGGTGTCGCCCAGTACAGAGTAGCAAGATACAGGTGTCCCCCAGGGCCTGTATAGGCTAGCTAGGAACAGCTGTCACCCAGTATAAGCTAGCTAGGTACAGGACTTGACTCCTTCAGTATAATCTGAATAGGTTAGCTAGCCTAGCATTAGCAAGGTACCAGTGTCCCTAGTTAGCTATGTGTAGGGGGGCTTCAGAAAAAGTCAGGGCCGGACTTACATTTTAGGAGCCCATAGGCACATTAGCTCTGGTGCCCTAAACGCCACCCCTAAACACAGGCCACACCCCTCAAGTCACACCCTTTTGTTATTAAATAAAGCCACACAAGGTAATGTAGATATTACTGATAAGTAGAGAATATTAACAATGTGCAGATAATACCAAGAACAAGTAGTATTTACAAAATATAGGCAATTATCAACATCAAGCAGATAATACAAATGACCAGGACCTTATATTAATAAAAATAGTTTGTAATAACAGGCAGGTAGTAATTAGTAGATTTTAGAGATAGGAAGGTGATGGTAGGCAGGTAGGTTATCTTGATTAATCAGCTATTCTAATGGCAGCTGGTAGCAATTAGTCTAGTGGCAGGCAGTCATCTGTCAATTCTAGACGCCGACAGGCAATGATCAGTCAATTCTGTCCCCTCCCCACCCTCTAGTACAGATAGAAAGATGTGCCGCCCTTTCATTCAGTATAGTTAGCATGATGTGCCCCTTTCCCACAGTAAAGTTAGCCTGAAGTGCCTTTATCCCCTGGTATAGTCAGATGTGCCCCTTTGCCCCAGTGTTAGTTACACTTACATGTGCCCCTTTTACCTCCAGTGTTACATGTACCCCCTTTGCCCCAGTGTTATTTACATGTGCCCCATTTTCCCCCAGTGTTTCTTAGATTTGGGAGTGCATCAGTATTATTAATCTGATGCTCTCCCATTCCCCTAGATTTTCCAGCATGTCAGATCGATTGAAATCGGTCAATCGATTTGTGATCGATTTCGATCGATCAGCCGCTAATCGGCTCAGTGTATGGGCACCTTAAGTATGTCTGCTGCTACAGACATAGAGGTTGATTAACTAACAGTTATAAACTCATTAAAAAACAATTAGTGGCCGCTATACAGGCTACGCTCGCTCTCTGCAGCTTAGTGTGCCTTATACATGGTAACGCTGGTAGGGTCAGATTATTGCTGAGCATAGCGAGCGCTTAAAATAAAGCCGGCTCTAATGCAAGTAAGGGGGATTCTGATCATCCCGCCCGGGCCCCCTCCAGGTCCAGTAAATTTAAAGAAAGTGATCCTGGCACTCTGATTGGCCCAATAGACTGCCTGTCAAGTGATGTCTTTTACTATGTATAAGGCACGTTATGCTGCAGAGAGTGTAGCCTGTATAGCGCCCACTAATTGTTTTTTAACAAGCTCTACCTAAGCAGCGCTCCTTATAACTGTTACTGAATAAACCCCTTACAGTTTTAAACACAAGGAAGGTGCAGAGAAAGCCCAGCTAATGAAAGCGGTGGCCGGCGGGTGTGGGGCTAGGCTGAGCTTAGCGATGGTGAGAGGACTGGCTCTGTAATGTCGCCTGCGGAGAGGGTAGGGGGGGGGGAAGGGCTGAGGCAGATAGTGCGTTGTGCAGCAGCACAAACAGAGACATGTGCAGTGATGCAAAGAGATTTGTCCATAAATTATGACAGGTCTGTCAAACGTGTGGCTGCGTGATGACACAGAGGCTTCCTGTGCACACGCAGCGGCAGCAGCACAACCTCTGGGTCAGCACAAGCCGATATTACACTGGCCCCCTGGTAAAAGTTAGTCAGGCCAGCAATAGGAAAGCTAATAGTATAGGTGGGGCATCACAGTGGCCTTGCAGTGCTGGGTCCCCCGAACCCCAGCCAGCTCAAAATCTGCACAGAGTTTGTATGTTCTCCCTGTGTCAGTGTGGGTTTCCTCCAGGCACTCCGGTTTCCTCCCACACCCCCAAAAAAATAAAGATTAGTTAATTGGCTTCCTTTTAAATTGGCCCTAGACATAAAATACACAATACACAGAAATATGCCTACAGTAGGGATTAGATTGCAAGCTCCTCTAAGGGACAGTTAGTGACAAAACAATATGCTCTGCACAACGCTGCGGAAGATATCGGCGCTATACAAATATTAAATAATAGGTGAGGCTCAGGTGACTGTGCGGCGCTCCCCACCCCCACACAGTTAGTTTGCTAGCCAGCAACCAGGCTTGCTCATCACGAGTAACCACGGTGGTTACTCGTGATTCAAATGAGTTGTCATTGCCTCAGCTGAGTGGCTGTATGCGGCAGGGTTAATTGCCCATAATTCTGCCGTCCACCCTGCGTTTCAACAAGCTTGCAAGCAACCTATTGGTCGAATTCAAGCCGGAAGGAGGAAGTGCGCCATAGCGAGTCTTGCAATGCGACGAAAAGGTCGCTTGCAAGCTCTTTGAAACGCAGGGAGAATGGTGGCATTATGGGCAATTAACCCTGCCGCATAAAGCCGCGGCAATTACAACTCATTTGAATCACGAGTAACCACCGTGGTTACTCGTGATGAGAAAGCCAGCTGCCAACAACAATATACACTCTGTACAGAGCAGCGCTTCAGCCTGCAGAAGATGCAATGGTGCTATAAATATAAATAATTGAGGTTCAGGTGACTGCTGCGTTCCCTAATACCCCCCCCCCCACACACACACACACAGTTAATTTGGTAGTGAATAGCAAAATATACTCTGTACAGCACTGCAGAAGATGTTAGAGCTATACATAAATAATAATAGTTGAGGGCCACCCCACCCCCACACAGTTAGTTTGGAAAACCTGAAGCCTGCTGCCTGCTGCAATTAAATGATCCAGGTGCTGGCAGTGTTAACTCTACTGTTTGACTATGATGACTGTCTCTTAATGCCTACTCTCTCACCGTGACTGCCTGTCACGGTAACACTGTGCCGCCCTGCCTGCGCGCTCTATTGTACAAGGAGCTGGAGCTCAGTTCACTGACTGACACTGCGCAAGTGCGCAGTTTAAACATTTCCTGCCTTCCGGGTATTCTCTCAGATAGGCACTGAGCGGCAGCGTTATGACGTCAGTGACGTCATCGGCGTCATGACGTCAGTGACGTCATCGGCGTCATGACGCGGCCGCCCAGTCCCGATCTCAGAAGGGAACCCGGAAGCCCTGCCGGGAAAGTGCAGAGCGGCGATCGGTGGACCTGGACAGAGCGCTGCAGCCAGACGCGCGCTGGGACGGGTCACCGGACGGGAAGCTGCACTGGCTGCATGGGTGGGCAGGACTGGGAGTGAGTCAATTGGGGACAGACAGGACAGGAGCGCTCGGTCAGTGGCTGGGGGGGCCCGAGGCTGCGGGCCCTCTGGCAGCACCGGGCCCCTGACGGAAGTCATAGTTGTACCCCCCTGATGGCGGGGCTGGTTCTCACCATTTGTTGCATCTGTCTATCCAAGATTTTTCTTGGTTTGCCACTTTGAGCCTTAACTTTAACTTGAGCCTGTGGTCTTCCATTTCCTCAATATGTTCCTAACTGTGGAAACAGACAGCTGAAATCTCTGAGACATCTTTCTACATCCTTGCCCTAAACCGTGATGGTGGACAATCTTTATCTTCAGGTCATTTGAGAGTTGTTTTGAGACCCTCATGTTGCTACTCTTCAGGGACAATTAAAAGATGATGTAAACTTACAACTGACCCCTTTAAATACTCTTTCTCATAATTGGATTCACCTGTGTTGTGTTTAAACTTATTCAACCCCCAATGCTGTAAAGGGTTTTAGGGAATTTAGTGTACATTTGTAATTGTGTTCAGAATGAAATCTTACAAGGACTTTTTAAAGAACCAAATTCAACTAAAATGACATCAATTGTTTTTGTAATACAGTATTAAATGTTTTTTTTTGTGATTTCTTCATTGACACAATTATTCAAACCCTTAAAGACTACCACTCTGAAGAACAGAGGTTCATTCAAGTGTATTCGATCAGGTATTGAAAACACCTGTGCACTGGCGTAACAATAAAGGATGCGACCCCTGCCGCCACGGGGGGCCCTGGGCCCCCCTAGGGCCTGCTCAGGGACTTTTGTGGGGCAGGAGCGGTCGCAGCATAAGAGGAGAGCGTGGCCGCAGTTCGGTGGAGAGGGGCATGGCCGAGCCTAAGAGCTTCATGCTACCTTCTGTTTACACAGGAAGTTACATGAAGCACTTAGTGATCGGAGACCTCCGGTGAGAAGGAAGTAATGTGTTCAGCCTGCTGCCGCCGCTGCCACCAATGATTGAAGGAGGGAAAGCGCTGAGAGGAGAGCCCGAGGTGAGGGAGGGGGGGAATGTCCCCCCTCCCCACCGATCTGCGGCCACGCTCTCCTCTTATGCTGCAACCCCTCCTGCCCCACAAAAGTCCCTGAGCGGGCACTAGGGAGGTGGGGGGGGGCCCGGATTTTTTTTTTTGCAGGGGGGCCCAGGGATTTCTAGGTATGCCCCTGCACCTGTGGATGTTAATCAAGCATAATAAGCACCAATTAGGCAGATTTAAAATGACTGTGATACTCAGCTCCTTCTAGACTTTTACTGGTGTGTTTACAAACATGGTGAAGTCAAGAGAATGGTCCAGGAAGACAAGAAAAGAGGTGATTTCTCTTCACAGGAAGGGCAATGGCTATAAGAAGATTGCAAAGATGTTAAACATACCAAGATATATCATAGGAAGCATCATTCGCAAATTCAAGGCAAAGGGCACTGTTCAAATGCTACCTGGTCGTGGCAGAAAGAAGATGCTGACTTCGACTGCTGTGGGCTACCTGAAGTGCAAAGTGGAGAAAAGTCCCTGTGTGACTGCTGAGGAACTGAAAAAAAGATTTGTTAAATGCGGGTTCTGAAGTTTCAGCTAAGACAATAAGGCGCACACTGCGGAATGAAGGCATCCATGCCAGAACTCCTAGGCGCACCCCCTCGCTGTCTCCAAAGAAGAAGAGTTGACTGCAGTATGCCGAAGGTCATGTGGACAAACCACAAAAGTTTAGGGATAGTGTTCTGTGGACTGATGAAACAAAATTAGAACTGTTTGGGCCCATGGATCAACGCTATGTTTGGAGGAGGAAGAACAAGGCCTATGAAAAAAGAACACCTTGCCTACTGTGAAGTATGGTGGGGGGTCAATCATGCTTTGGGGCTGTTTTGCTTTTGCAGGTACAGGGAAGCTTCAGCGTGTGCAAGGTACCATTCATTCTCTATGGTACCAGGAGATATTGGATGAAAATTTGATGCAGTCCGTCACAAACCTGAGGCTTGGGAGACGTTGGACCTTTCAACAGGACAATGATCCCAAGTATGCCTCCAAGTCCACTATAGCATGGTTGCAGATTAAAGACTGGAACATTTTGGAGTGGCCATTGCAGCCACCAGACTTAAATCCGATTGAGAACCTCTGGTGGGACTTAAAGAAAGCAGTTGCAGCGCGCAAGCCTAAGAATGTGACTGAACTGGAGGCTTTTGCCCATGAAGAATGGGCTAAGATACCCGTAGATCGCTGCAAGACACTTGTGTCAAGCTATGCTTCACGTTTAAAAGCTGGAAAAGGATGTTGTACTAAGTACTAAGAATTAATGTCACTTAAGGGTTGAATAAAACTGATAATGATGTGAGCACAGAAAAGACATTTGTGGTTATTTCATTATAAATGTTATGTAATATTTGTCTGACTTACAAGTGCCTCTTTGATTTAATTGTAAACAAGATGACTGAAATGGTCAAAATCAATCTCAAACTGGCCAAAACGCTCAATTTCAGTGGGGGTTGAATAATTTTGAACACAACTGTGTGTCAGGGGTCACTGAGCTTACCAAGCCAATTTCAGTTCCAATAATTAGTTGTAAAGGTTTTGGAATCAATAAAATGACCAAATCTATGCACCTGCCTAATTTTATTTAAACAATTATTGTGCACTCTGTAAATCCAATAAACTTCATTTTACTGCTCAAATATCACTGTGTGTCTCCTATATGATATATTTAACTGAATTGTTTCATAGCAACCAACGATTTATACAGGAAAATCATGACAATTAACAAGGTTGTCCAAAATTTCACATCCCACTGTATATCCTCCTGCTAGCTTTGTCTTAGTTTTACTTTAACTAATAGACTTCATAAACTATTGGTCTATCAATTAAAACCCGTTTGAGTATTGATATCTAAAGCAAACCATGATGCAAATACTTTCCAAACATAGGCCCTGATGAAGCTAGGAGGGAATGGAGTGATTTATCACTGTGTATGTTTGCACACACAAAAAATGATAGCAGTATAACAACTGATGTACAATTCTCAATACATGTGACCACATATTAGCTGTAAGTGCCATTGAATGATAGTAGTTAAAATATGAGGCTAGAATAAACTACATTCCATAATAACAGAGACCTGGGGCCTGAGTCACAAAGCGGTGCAAACTGTTTAGCACGGGTGCAAGAAGGGGGTGGGAAATAGCTTGTTAATGATTACTACTATTCAAAGTATCTATAGAAGTATGTATTATGATCACAGGACCAATAGAGAGCTAACACTGTAGTTGAGGGAGGGCCCTTTGGGGCCCCTCTGGCCCAAGGGCCCCGATGCGGTCGCTACCTCTGCTCCCCCTATTGCTACGCCCCTGGAGTCAGGCCTTATTCACATTAAAAATCGCCAGTGCTATCGCAAGCGCTGAACGATTTATGGAGCGATTTTGAAAACGCTTTTCTAAGCGCTTTCAGAGCGAATTGTGCTTAGAAACAACGCTTTTCTAAGCGCTTTTGTGTAGTGATGATTTTTTCACTTGCTGACGTCAGTCAGGGAGTGAACTCTTTGCCCCAGAAATAAATAAATACAATGTATTTATTCATTGAGAGTGCTCGGGAAATTCAAAGCACTTTGCAATTTCCCTATCCTTTTCTATTGAACAGTAAATGATCAGAAAATGGTGCCGGAGCCACGTTTGCAATTGGATAGAAAGCTCATCGCTCATGTGAGAACACTCAAATGGAGCAACATTGCAGAAGCACTTTGAAGGTGATTTTAAAAATCACCAGCGCTTAAAAAAAAATCGAAATTACTCCAAGTGTGAACAAGCCCTCACAATTTATCAAGTTGGCATTATTTAGACGTTAGGGTTATTCATTTGCAACAAGACAATATACTCTGTACAGCACTGCGGAAGAGGTCAGCGCTATATAGATACTAATTAATAATAATAATAACTTCTTTGAAAACATGCAACTGGATCACATGACTGTGCCGTCATCTACACTGACATAGCAAAGAAATGAACAGCGCTACTTAAAAACAGATGAGTGCTTACCTGCAAAAAAGTGCACACCCCACTCATGGGATTCAAATACACAATGAGCATGCATACACATGACCTGTCTACCACTTGGAGGATGTTAGTTTCACTAACAATTTGCAATTTGTTAGGTACTTGTCCCTCCCACTGTCGAAGAAGTCTTTCCTCCATGGGAGGGGACCTAACACTAACTAAATTCTACCTATGCATATGCATAGCCTGGGCGCGCTACCAGTAAAATTGAGAATTGCGCAAAAAAAGTGGGATCAGCGCATCACCAGGCCGCCTCTGAATGGCCTCAGCTCAGAGATGCGCTGAGCCCCCCCAGAAACTGCAAACGCACCTTGAACCCAAACAGAGGCTCTGCATATACACCAAAGGAAAACTATTAAGTGGGAGCAGCTGACCAGAAATAAGTAAATCAAACATAGCAAAGAAATGAACAGCGCTACTTAAAAACAGATGAGTGCTTACCTGCAAAAAAGTGCACACCCCACTCATGGGATTCAAATACACAATGAGCATACACATGACCTGTCTACCACTTGGAGGATGTTAGTTTCACTAACAATTTGCAATTTGTTAGGTACTTGTCCCTCCCACTGTCGAAGAAGTCTTTCCTCCATGGGAGGGGACCTAACACTAACTAAATTCTACCTATGCATATGCATAGCCTGGGCGCGCTACCAGTAAAATTGAGAATTGCGCAAAAAAAGTGGGATCAGCGCATCACCAGGCCGCCTCTGAATGGCCTCAGCTCAGAGATGCGCTGAGCCCCCCCAGAAACTGCAAACGCACCTTGGGTCATCTACACTGAGCAAAAATATGAACGCAACACTTTCGGTTTTGCTCCCATGTTGCATGAGCCTCCTTTAATGAGTCCTCATCCACCCCCAACCACCTCTCGGTCCTTGGCCCCCTACTGTTCTCCCTATACACATCCTCCATTGGCAAGGTTATCTCCTCCATGGGTTTTTAACTAGTATCTGTATGCAGATGACACCCAAATCTACCTCCACACCCCTAAAATTTGCCTGACTGCCCCCCGCATCACCCAATCCCATGCACGCCTCCAGGTCTTCTCAAGAGCTGCTCCAACACTATGGAACTCCCTACCTCCACCCATTAGGGTTCCCCCTCCTTCAACATCTTCAAGAAGGCCCTCAAAACTCACCTTTTTACTCTGGCCTAACCCCCCTACCCCCTCAATAGTGCTCTAAACCTGCAGCTGAACTCTGGTCCCCTACCTTTCGTGCCCCCACCTCTCCCTCTAGATTGTAAGCCTTAGGGCAGGGTCCTCCTCCTTATGTCTCCTACCTGATCACGCACCTCCATTACTGTACACCCATTCTATGGATTTGAGTGACTAAGCATTACTTTATACTCGTACTGTGCTGCGTGATCTGGTTTGCATGTATTCATGTATTGTCTTATTGCTGTATGTCACCCCTAAATATTGTCTGTAAGCTTAACTAATGTACAGCGCTGCGTAATATGTTGGCGCTTTATAAATACAATAAATAAAATAAATAAATGAGCCAAACTCAAAGATCTGAAGAATTTTTAACATACACAAATGACCCATGACCCGGCAGCATTCATAACTCCCCCCCTAACCCTATACCTTAACCCCATCCAACCGCCAGACTTATCCATACACACTTACCCCCCCCCTTTTTTTTTAATCATGTATAATACAGCCATGACTGACACTTCCCCTACACTCATACAACCCAAATAAAAGATCATACTCCTTTTATCGTTGATACTTTAATGTCGGCCACAGCAAATACACAACATTACAAAAGAAGATAAATAACATTGAAAATTCAATAATAGCAAAACACAACAATGTAAACATAACCCCAGATATTCTTGAGAAACTTCATCCCCCCTACTAGCTGGTGGCGAGTCGACCGAGGTGCCCCTATCTTGAATAACTTCCACTCACCACCTGCATGAAACCGAACAACGGCCGTCCAAACTATGCCCCATTTTGCCACTATTACTAGTAGAGGAGACCGCCGAATCTGTGACATCTGAAAGGAAACAAAATCAAAATTACTATCAGCCCCCACAGTAACTTCCTGGCTAATACCCCCTACCCTAAACGAACGAATGCCTTCCATCACCCTCAAGTGCTATAACTATCGGCACCAAGTGACAAAATAACAAATAGAAAACAGCAAAGTACCCCAACCGCCCCATGCCTAACTATAGAGTGACCAGATTTTTGTGGGCTGAACCTGGGATGGGGCGGCGGAGGGGGGAGGCCGAAAAATGTGGTGGCTGTGCGCAGCGCCAAAAATGGGCGCGGCCATGACATTGTATGGGCGGAGCTAACATAATGATGTAACAGTGAGGCATAAAAAAGCAGTGTTTACGCCATGATGTGGTCAAACGAAAATTCGCATCATGGGTGTGCAGAAACTGTGTGATGCTATTTAATAGTATACCGTAACCCCAAAGCAGCAAACATAGCCAACTATGACCATTAAATAATAAATGCAGCAACAGTTACCCCAGACACCACAAAATAAACGCAATGGGCAACATGTCAGCACAAAATAAACGCATTGCGGGCAACATTTCAGCACAAAATAAATGCATTGCGGGCAACATGTCAGCACAAAATAAACGCATTGCGGGCAACATTTCAGCACAAAATAAACGCATTGCGGGCAACATGTCAGCACAAAATAAACGCATTGCGGGCAACATGTCAGCACAAAATAAACGCATTGCGGGCAACATGTCAGCACAAAATAAACGCATTGCGGGCAACATGTCAGCACAAAATAAACGCATTGCGGGCAACATGTCAGCACAAAATAAACGCATTGCGGGCAACATGCCAGCACAAAATAAACGCATTGCGGGCAACATGTCAGCACAAAATAAACGCATTGCTGGCAACATGTCAGCACAAAGTAAACGCATTGCAGGCAACATTTCAGTACAAAATAAACACAATGGGGGCCAACATGTCAGCACAAAATAAACGCATTGCGGGAAAACGTCAGCACAAAATAAACGCATTGCGGGCAACATTTCAGCACAAAATAAACGCATTGCGGGCAACATGTCAGCACAAAATAAACGCATTGCGGGCAACATGTCAGCACAAAATAAACGCAATGTGGGCACATTTCACTTGGAAAAAAAAGCTTTTACTCACCTGACAGCGCGCAGCTCCCCCGGACGATCCCTCTCCAATCTCCCGCACTCACAGGCAGAGCAGGGCTGCGGGAAGATGGCGCCCGAAGCCCTGTACTGGAGACACAAATAGTCTCCAGTACAGGGCTCTGCCTCCGGACGCCATCATGCTGTAGCCCTGCTCTGCCTGTGCCTGCCGGAGGACAATGCAGGCTGCTGAAGCGGGGCTGCGGGGAATGAACTAGCGCAGCGTCTATGAGACGCTGCGGCTAGTTCATTCAGTACGGTGGCCAGAGTCCCGAGACCGGGACATCCCGCTGCTAAAAGCGGGACGTTTCCCGGGACCTCATGCAGCCTGGGACAGCGCCCCCGAAGGCGGGACGCGATCCGGGTAAAGCGGGACGTAGGGTCAGCGTACCTAACTACCCAAAAATAGGGATTGTGGGTGGGACGTTTTCTCTGGCTGCCAGTTACGGAGGTACTGACCTCCTCCCACTAGCCCTTCCTATGCTGATGGCCCTGCCTCTTCTCCCAGCACGTCCCTAACTAACTCAACTCCTCCCTCCCAACAATTAACCCCTTAACACCCTGAGGCAAGTTCGTTAGAACTTACCAGGGTCATGATGCTCAGGGCTAAAGGCACAGAGCATTTCTTTACTCTCAAATATTGTTCACAAATCTGTCTAAATCTGTGTTAGTGAGTGTGACGAACATTACGGAAAGTGGTGCGCAATCGCCAACGACTTGCGTAATGGTCCAGCCCATTACTGTCAGTTCTGTGTAGATTAAAACAAATGTATTTCTTTTCCCTCTCTTATCTTAAAAGCAGAGAACAGTAACTTCCCCCATGTCTTGTGAGGTCAGCAAGGAATTTCACACGTGGCTTGACCTCCTAGGTCAGCAGTAGGGAACCTTGGCTCTCCAGCTGTGCTAAAACTGCAAATCCCAGCATGCATTTGCCTTTATTAATCATTATTGTGGCTTTCAGACTCCTGCAATGCATTGTGGGACTTGTAGTTCCTTACCCGCTGGAGAGCCAAGGTTCCCTACCCCTGTCCTAGGTAGAGCCATTTGCTGCACAGCTCATGTCCCAAAAACTAGATCCAACCAGTAAGAGAAGAGATTCCCTTCAAACTCGTAGACTCAAACAAAGGAAACTTTAATGTATTTGTATTTCAAAATAGGCTTGTCACAGAAAGACAAAAATTACATTTTCGGATACCCATAAGCCAGTTCTGTAATTCCACCGAATTACAATTTTCCAACTGTCAGGGGTCAGTAGGTAAACTGCTTTATTCAGCCTACGTAGAGCGAATGCGATAGAATAGGCATGTGTAGCCTCATTTGATACAGGGTCGCAGGCCGCTTATGAATATAGATTCGGATTTGCGATGCGCCAATCTGGGGCGGAGTCACACAGATTATTAATAAATGCTACATTTTCTTGCTCTGAGTCTGGGGGTGGCAACCTTGCTGCCAGGAGATAACCCCGCCTTCCCTCCACCTAGTTTGGAGGTAACCCAGCCCCAATTCTAAGATTGTATAAATCTGGGGGCCAGCAGAGCCCGCCTTGTCTTTCGTCATTTAATCTGCTAAAGAAGAGCTTTGAGCATGCGTTCCACAGAAGGACATTTTTCCAAAGACTCTTAATGCTCATTTAAACTGGACTCTTTTTGTTCATTCTCCAAATGGACTGCTCAGCCGTAACTATAGTAAGAACTTTCTAATTTTATCCCGTTTATTTTTAAGCTTTGTGTGTATATGTTAATTGGTGTATATAACTGTATGTAATGCAATTTTGTTATTAAATGTTTTAAAAATTGTTTAGCGGTTATGACCTGTTGCTGAACATACACAATCGTACCCATTCTTCTAAAACCGCTACCGTGTTTAATAGAATTGTACATTTATAACCTGTATGCGTGAATCCGGTTCAGATAGTCAGAGCTGACCCAGATTCCTGCATACTACAAAGGGTTAACAGAGCGTTCTCGAAGTATTAGCATAATTACAGTAGCTGGCTCTGTAACCCGCTTGGTGGCAGATCTTTGAATTGTATGTGCGTGATGAATCCTTTGGTGTCCGAACGCTCCCTCCGGGAGTCAGTTCATCAAATTGCGAAGTCAGGTTTACGCTTCGTGATGAGCAAAATGACAGTGTGAGAGGATTTCTGACTCTGATCGATTGACCCGCCCACAGACCGGCCTTGCGGTCTGTGACATTGGTTGGCAGCTTATTGGGATTTGTGTATGTTCAGAACATCAACGGCAACGTTATTTGATTAACCTGCCAGAACAGATCAAAATCTGTGGTCGATAACCGGTGCATTACCATTTATATAGACTAAACGTGTAGCACAGAGTTCCCCCCCAAATCTCTTTTTCTATCCTATCTTTTATTTTGCTGAAATGGCTGCAGCAAGATACAAGCGAATGTCAGTGCCAGACCTAGTACACTTGTGTGAAGAAAAAGTCATTGTGACTTATAGAAAAAAGAAAGCGCAATTGGTCGAGGACTTATTGCGACTGAATACCCAGCCGGAGCAGATGATGGGAGAGCACACTCCTGGTTCATATGGTGCTGTAACTGGGGCACAGGGAAGTGAGCGGTTGGAGGCTTGGAGCACAGTGACCCACTTCCAGACCCAGAGGAAAACGGAACCGCGTCTGAACCGATTGCTTTAAATGCTGAGGAGCATGGTAACAGGCGGGAGCCCGTCCATGCAAAACCTTTCTGTGTTCCTGATGCTGGAATGCAACCTGGATTACAAAGGCTGTTGGAGACAAATCCTGAGTTGTACCTGCAGATTACAAACACTGGTCCACATGACAGCCCAGGGGCCCCAGGTCTCTCTCACTCACTGGGGCCCCCAAACCACCATGCGTCACCTAGAGGGAAGTGTGGGCAAGCCCTGGACCTCTCACCTCCAGGGAACTCACCCCACCACCTCTACACTGAATGCCAACTGCACAAAAACACAATTGCTAACTTCCAGCTAGAGCAATATCCTGCCTCTATCTGGCCAGCAGACGCCAGTCAGCCAATCAGGTGTACTGTCATACACCCTTTGCCTGCTGTACCGAATCTAGCAGGAATTACATAAATTAGCATTCAGGTGGGAGGCTTCGGTTGGACACAATGGTGAATTGCATCGTTTACAGGGACGCCCCGTGTAGGCACATCTCCCACACGGTCCCCTCCCTAACCACTCACCTGTCAACTGCATCCTAGAAGCTGCAAAAAAGAAATTTAAAATCACAAATACTGGTCCACATGACAGCCCAAGGGCCCCAGGTCTCTCTCACTCGCTGGGGCCCCCAAACCACCATGCGACACCTAGAGGGAAGTGTGGGCAAGCCCTGGACCTCTCACCTCCAGGGAACTCACCCCACCACCTCTAAACTGAATGCCAACTGCACAAAAACACAATTGCTAACTTCCAGCTAGAGCAATGTCCTGCCTCTATCTGGCCAGCAGACGCCAGTCAGCCAATCAGGTGTACTGTCATACACCCTTTGCCTGCTGTACCGAATCTAGCAGGAATTACATAAATTAGCATTCAGGTGGGAGGCTTCGGTTGGATGCAATCGTGAATTGCATCGTTTACAGGGACGCCCCGTGTAGGCACATCTCCCACACGGTCCCCTCCCTAACCACTCACCTGTCAACTGCATCCTAGAAGCTGCAAAAAAGAAATTTAAAATCACAAACACTGGTCCACATGACAGCCCAGGGGCCCCAGGTCTCTCTTACTCGCTGGGGCCCCCAAACCACCATGCGACACCTAGAGGGAAGTGTGGGCAAGCCCTGGACCTTTCACCTCCAGGGAACTCACCCCACCACCTCTACACTGAATGCCAACTGCACAAAAACACAATTGCTAACTTCTGTTAGAAACTGATCTAATTCACCTTTTTCCGGCACCAGCAAATTCCTTCTCAAGAGTTTGCAAACACGATCACACAGCAAGCTGGAGATAGACTTTTCTCAGGCTTCTTCAATATTCACGAAGTTTATTCAGGAGACATATATACAGATATAGTTCATCATATCCTGGCAAAGCAGATTTCCATGTTGCGTTACAAGCTTCTTGATTAGACTTCCTGCTGAAGTCAATCAGGTACCTTCTTCCTAACTACGTTACACTAGACTACCTACAGTATGTACAGCATACATTATATCAGATTATATATAGAATGAAAAATAGAGGTTCCAGTCAGCCTTTAGATCTAGTGGGGAAGTCAGAAGTAGTGTTGGGCGAACATCTAGATGTTCGGGTTCGGGCCGAACAGGCCGAACATGGCCGCGATGTTCGGGTGTTCGACCCGAACTCCGAACATAATGGAAGTCAATGGGGACCCGAACTTTTGTGGTTTGTAAAGCCTCCTTACATGCTACATACCCCAAATTTACAGGGTATGTGCACCTTGGGAGTGGGTACAAGAGGAAAAAAAATTAGCAAAAAGAGCTTATAGTTTTTGAGAAAATCGATTTTAAAGTTTCAAAGGGAAAACTGTCTTTTAAATGCGGGAAATGTCTGTTTTCTTTGCACAGGTAACATGTTTTTTGTCGGCATGCAGTCATAAATGTAATACATATAAGAGGTTCCAGGAAAAGGGACCGGTAACGCTAACCCAGCAGCAGCAGACGTGATGGAACAGGAGGAGGCGCAGGAGGAGAAGGCCACGCTTTGTGAGACACAACAACCCCGGCCTTGCATGAGGGCAAGAAGCGTGCGGATAGCATGCTTTGTACCGCCATGCAGTCATAAATGTAATAAAGATAAGAGGTTCCATAAACAAGGACCGGCAACGCTAACCCAGCAGCAGCAGCAGCAGCACACGTGATGGAACAGGAGGAGGCGCAGGAGGAGAAGGCCACGCTTTGTGAGACACAACAACCCAGGCCTTGCATGAGGACAAAAAGCGTGCGGATAGCATGCTTTTTACCGCCATGCAGTCATAAATGTAATAAAGATAAGTGGTTCAATAAACAGGGACCACGCGGCAACGCTAACACAGCAGCAGCAGACGTGATGGAACAGGAGGAGGCGCAGGAGGAGAAGGCCACGCTTTGTGAGACACAACAACCCAGGCCTTGCATGAGGGCAAGAAGCGTGCGGATAGCATGCTTTGTACCGCCATGCAGTCATAAATGTAATAAAGATAAGTGGTTCAATAAACAGGGACCACGCGGCAACGCTAACCCAGCAGCAGCAGACGTGATGGAACAGGAGGAGGCGCAGGAGGAGAAGGCCACGCTTTGTGAGACACAACAACCCAGGCCTTGCATGAGGGCAAGAAGCGTGCGGATAGCATGCTTTGTACCGCCAAGCAGTCATAAATGTAATAAAGATAAGTGGTTCAATAAACAGGGACCACGCGGCAACGCTAACCCAGCAGCAGCAGACGTGATGGAACAGGAGGAGGCGCAGGAGGAGAAGGCCACGCTTTGTGAGACACAACAACCCAGGCCTTGCATGAGGGCAAGAAGCGTGCGGATAGCATGCTTTGTACCGCCATGCAGTCATAAATGTAATAAAGATAAGTGGTTCATTAAACAGGGACCACGCGGCAACGCTAACCCAGCAGCAGCAGACGTGATGGAACAGGAGCAGGCGCAGGAGGAGAAGGCCACGGTTTTTGAGACACAACAACCCAGGCCTTGCATGAGGACAAAAAGCGTGCGGATATAGCAGCAATGCTTTTTGCCGCCATGCAGTCATAAATGTAATACAGATGAGAGGTTCAATAAACAGGGACCGGAAACGCTACACCATCCCAGATGTTCATTGGTCATGTTACTTGGTTGGGGTCCTGGAGTGTTGCGTAGTCATTTCCAATCCAGGATTGATTCATTTTAATTTGAGTCAGACGGTCTGCATTTTCTGTAGAGAGGCGGATACGCCGATCTGTGACGATGCCTCCGGCAGCACTGAAACAGCGTTCCGACATAACGCTGGCTGCCGGGCAAGCCAGCACCTCTATTGCGTACATTGCCAGTTCGTGCCAGGTGTCTAGCTTCGATACCCAATAGTTGAAGGGTGCAGATGGATTGTTCGACACAGCTACGTCATCTGACATGTAGTCCTTGACCATCTTCTCCAGGCGATCGGTGTTGGAGGTGGATCTGCACACTTGCTGTTCAGTGGGCTGCTGCTGCATGGGTGTCAGAAAATTTTCCCACTCCAAGGACACTGCCGATACCGTTCCCTTTTGGGTACTAGCTGCGGCTTGCGTTGTTTGCTGCCCTCCTGGTCGTCCTGGGTTTGCGGAAGTCAGTCTGTCTGCGTACAACTGGCTAGAGGAGGGGGAGGATGTCAATCTCCTCTCTAAAGTCTCCACAAGGGCCTGCTGGTATTCTTCCATTTTGACCTGTCTGACTCTTTCTTCAAGCAGTTTTGGAACATTGTGTTTGTACCGTGGATCCAGAAGGGTATAAACCCAGTAATTGGTGTTGTCCAGAATGCGCACAATGCGTGGGTCACGTTCAATGCAGTCTAGCATGAATTGAGCCATGTGTGCCAGAGTCCTACCAGAATCCTTATCATCCTCTTGTGAGCGTTGTGATAGTTGTTGTGATGCATCATAGTCGTCACCTTCCTCCTGGTCTGCTTCTGCTGACCATTCGCGTTGAATTGTGGAAGTCCAACGTGCACCGCTCTGGCCCTCGTCAGTGGTGGCATGAAATTCCTGCTCCAACTCCAGCTGTTCCTCCTCCTCTTCTTCGTCATAGCTGCTGGGGCCAGCGTTCCCTGAGGCGGATGGCCTGATGTTGGTACCATCACGCTGATCGTTTTCTCCTTCAGATTCCCCCAGTTGCATCATGACAGCTGTTTCCTTGATTTTTAACATCGACCTCTTCAGTAAACACAACAGTGGTATGGTAATGCTGACTGAAGAGTTGTCACTGCTCACAAGCAACGTGGATTGCTCAAAATTTTGGAGGACTTGGCAGAGGTCCAACATGTTGGCCCAATCGGATCCACAGAAGCTTGGCAGCTGGCCGGATGCGCCTCGGTACTGCGCCGTCATGTACTGGACCACTGCACTCTTCTGCTCGCAAAAGCGGGCTAGCATGTGCAGCGTAGAATTCCAGCGCGTAGGGACATCACACAGCAAGCGATGGTGGGGGAGATTGAAGCGCTCCTGCATCTTGGCGAGTGCCCCCGAAGCAGTACTGGAATTTCTACAATGTTTGGCCGCTCGACGCACCTTCAACAGAAGATCGGCCACGCCTGGGTATGTCCTCAGGAACCGCTGAACTACTAGGTTCATCACGTGCGCCAGGCAAGGGATGTGTGTCAGCTTAGCCAACCTTAAAGCGTGAATGAGATTACTCCCATTATCACACACAACCATGCCCGGTTTCAGGTCCAGCGGTGCCAGCCACAAATCCGTCTGTTCCTTTATTCCCCTCCAAATTTCCTCCCCTGTGTGCTGCTTATCCCCAAGGCAGATCAGCTTCAGCAACGCTTGCTGACGCATGCCAACAGCTGTGCTGCACTGCTTCCACGATCCTACTGCTGCTGGGTTAGCGTTTCCGGATGAGGTACAGCTTTGAGATGCGTTGGAGGAGAAGGAGTCAGAGAGGTAGGTGCTGCTGTTGTTATCCAGTGGGAGGGACGGCGGTGCAGCTGTTTGCGGCGTGGGCAACACCCGCGCCGTAACAGGTGAGGAATCGCTGCCAGGCTCCACAAGGTTCACCCAGTGCGCGGTAAGGGAGATGTATCGACCCTGGCCGAACGCACTCGTCCAGGTGTCAGTGGTGAGGTGAACCTTGCAGGCAACGGCATTCTTCAAGCTTCGGGTTATTTTGCTGACCACGTGCTCATGCAACTCAGGCACTGCAGAGCGCGCAAAGTGGTAGCGGCTGGGAACCACGTAACGTGGGATGGCCACTGACATCATGCCCTTGAAGCTGTTTGTCTCCACCACTCGATATGGCAGCATTTCGCAGGCCAGAAGCTTGGCTATGCTGGCTGTTACTGCCACGGCCCGGGGGTCATTTGCTGGCAATTTCCTCTTGCGCTCAAACATCTCCGACACAGACAACTGAACCGTAGCGCTGCACACGGAAGGGCTGTTGGTTGTTGTGTTTGATGAACACTGGGAGACCTCAAGAGCACTACTCCGGAAAGTAACAGTGTCAGCGTCGTCTGATGTTTGTGAATGTTGTGAACCACGCAATGGCTGGGCTACTGCTGCTGCTGAGGCGGGTCTGGTGGTGAGTCTGGTGAACCCAAGGGAGGCAGTGTTGCTGGTACCCTGTCCTGCCGCGTTTGCCCACAGAGTGGGATGTTTGGATAGCATGTGGCGGCTCATGCTGGTGGTGGAGAGGTTGTTAATACTTTTCCCCCTGCTCAGGCGAGTCTTGCACACCTTGCAAATCGCCATGGTAACATCCTCAGTGCAGTCTTCAAAGAAAGCCCAGACTTTGGAGCACCTGCCTCCTTGCTGGCGATTTCTGTTTCCTCCTCTTTTGCCTCTCACTCTAACTTCCACGCTTGTGGTGCCTGAAATTGCGCGCCGCCTACCTTGTGGCACAAGGCGATCTCGTGCAGCAGTGGGTTCTTCAACAGACTCATCTGTGCTGCTGCTACGACGGCGATGTTCTCGTTCACAAATAAAATCTGGGTCTCTGTCCACATTGTCCATACCCTCCTCTTCCATCTCCTCAAATTCGTCATATGTCATTGTGGGGGGCCGCCGCCGTGGAGTAGAGCTCCCCAGAACAACCTCTGCGCAGCTCACTCCAACGTCGTCTTCCAGATCTTGTCGGCCGACCTCCTGCAATTGCAACCCCTCCTGCCCAACTTGCTCTGGGATTTGGGTTTCCGAGTCCTCCTCGGACTCGCCTTGTATTTCAGTGCGCGGTGCATTTCCCACAGTTAATGGTTGTGAATCCGGGCACAACATTTCTGGCTGTTCCTCCATTGACCTTTCATAGGTGGAAGTTTGTTGGGCTGGGAATAGCTCCTGCGAATACCCCATTGTGTCCTGAGGTAATTCATAGGACTGGTTATCTGGCAGTTGTGTGCGTGGTGTCGCTGCCGGTTGTGTCAGCTTTGTGCCCACTGGCTCCTTGTAACTGGCTGAGGACTCGGACCTCGTGCGTGATGTGCTGGTGCTGCTTAACCCACTGCTGGACGCTTGAGAGGTCATCCAAGTAATTATCTAGTCCTGTTCTGTTGGATTTGTGAGGGTTGTTGTCCTGGACAACATGGGCGGTATTGAGTGGGTTTTCTTGGGTGCTCCCCTGTGGCCTGTACGTGAACCGTCAGGGGAAACACCTCTTCCCTTGCCCCTTCCTCTTTCACCGGATTTCTTCCTCATTTCACTTATCCTTACAGTACACGCTGACTGGCAGCAGTACAGTGGCAGTACAGAAATGCTATACAGTACCACTATTCCCAGCAGCGACACAGAGCACAATGCTATACAGTGGCGGGTGAGCGGTGTACTACTGTTCCCAGGCCCAGCAGACACAGAGTGGAAGTAAACACAATGCTATATAGTCTGGCTGAGCGGTGTACACAGAGTGGCAGTACACACAATGCTATATAGTCTGGCTAAGCCGTGTACACAGAGTGTCAGAAAACACAATGCTATATATAGCGTGGCTGAGCGAGGTGCACAGTGGCAGTACACACAATGCTATATTAGTCAGGCTAAGCCGTGTACACAGAGTGTCAGAAAGCACAATGCTATATATAGCGTGGCTGAGCGAGGTGCACAGTGGCAGTACACACAATGCTATATAGTCAGGCTAAGCCGTGTACACAGAGTGTCAGAAAACACAATGCTATATATAGCGTGGCTGAGCGAGGTGCACAGTGGCAGTACACACAATGCTTTATAGTCAGGCTGAGCCGTGTACACAGAGTGTCAGTAAACAATGGTATATAGTCTGGCTGAGCAGTGTACACAGAGTGTCAGTAAACAACGGTATATAGTCTGGCTGAGCGGTGTACACAGAGTGGCAGTAAACACAATGCTATATATAGCGTGGCTGAGCGAGGTGCACAGTGGCAGTACACACAATGCTATATAGTCAGGCTAAGCCGTGTACACAGAGTGTCAGAAAACACAATGCTATATATAGCGTGGCTGAGCGAGGTGCACAGTGGCAGTACACACAATGCTTTATAGTCAGGCTGAGCCGTGTACACAGAGTGTCAGTAAACAATGGTATATAGTCTGGCTGAGCGGTGTACACAGAGTGTCAGTAAACAACGGTATATAGTCTGGCTGAGCGGTGTACACAGAGTGGCAGTAAACACAATGCTATATATAGCGTGGCTGAGCGAGGTGCACAGTGGCAGTACACACAATGCTATATACAGCGTGGCTGAGCGAGGTGCACAGTGGCAGTACACACAATGCTATATATAGCGTGGCTGAGCGAGGTGCACAGTGGCAGTACACACAATGCTATATTAGTCAGGCTAAGCCGTGTACACAGAGTGTCAGAAAACACAATGCTATATATATAGCGTGGCTGAGCGAGGTGCACAGTGGCAGTACACACAATGCTATATATAGCGTGGCTGAGCGAGGTGCACAGTGGCAGTACACACAATGCTATATACAGCGTGGCTGAGCGAGGTGCACAGTGGCAGTACACACAATGCTATATATAGCGTGGCTGAGCGAGGTGCACAGTGGCAGTACACACAATGCTATATTAGTCAGGCTAAGCCGTGTACACAGAGTGTCAGAAAACACAATGCTATATATATAGCGTGGCTGAGCGAGGTGCACAGTGGCAGTACACACAATGCTATATATAGCGTGGCTGAGCGAGGTGCACAGTGGCAGTACACACAATGCTATATATAGCGTGGCTGAGCGAGGTGCACAGTGGCAGTACACACAATGCTATATATAGTGTGGCTGAGCGAGGTGCACAGTGGCAGTACACACAATGCTATATTAGTCAGGCTAAGCCGTGTACACAGAGTGTCAGAAAACACAATGCTATATATATAGCGTGGCTGAGCGAGGTGCACAGTGGCAGTACACACAATGCTATATATAGCGTGGCTGAGCGAGGTGCACAGTGGCAGTACACACAATGCTATATATAGCGTGGCTGAGCGAGGTGCACAGTGGCAGTACACACAATGCTATATATAGCGTGGCTGAGCGAGGTGCACAGTGGCAGTACACACAATGCTATATTAGTCAGGCTAAGCCGTGTACACAGAGTGTCAGAAAACACAATGCTATATATATAGCGTGGCTGAGCGAGGTGCACAGTGGCAGTACACACAATGCTATATATAGCGTGGCTGAGCGAGGTGCACAGTGGCAGTACACACAATGCTATATATAGCGTGGCTGAGCGAGGTGCACAGTGGCAGTACACACAATGCTATATTAGTCAGGCTAAGCCGTGTACACAGAGTGTCAGAAAACACAATGCTATATATATAGCGTGGCTGAGCGAGGTACACAGTGGCAGTAAACAATGCTATATATAGTGTGGCTGAGCGAGCGGTGTACTACTGTTCCCAGCAGCGACACACAATGACTGGGGGGGACCCTGGCTAGCGTGGCTGGAGAGCGAACTACCCTGCCTGCCTACCCAAAGCTAAACCCACAGACAAATGGCGGAGATATGACGTGGTTCGGGTATTTATTTACCCGAACCACGTGACCGTTCGGCCAATCAGAGCGCGTTCGGGCCCGAACCACGTGACCCGTTCGGCCAATCACAGCGCTAGCCGAACGTTCGGGGAACGTTCGGCCATGCGCTCTTAGTTCGGCCATGTGGCCGAACGGTTTGGCCGAGCACCGTCAGGTGTTCGGCCGAACTCGAACATCACCCGAACAGGGTGATGTTCTGCAGAACCCGAACAGTGGCGAACACTGTTCGCCCAACACTAGTCAGAAGCATAGTGAGCTCTGATCGCCCACCTAGGTGTTTAATACCGACTAGGAAAGAGTTAAACGTGACATCATATTCGCCATCCCCTAGATCAGACTATTGGTGGACCCACTCGTGGTGTCATCATGCACACCTACTCAATTAATAGTCAATGAGGCTTCTGCCCCACTTACAAGGAATCTGTTTGATTAGTAAATATGGCTGATGTTTATTGTTCCAGTGGCGTACAAGCTGAGGTCAGTGAGACCTGCGGCCTTGTCCACAGAACAGCTTCTTGGTATGTTCTAGTTCTGCTGACAGAACTGCAGATTTTCTCTCTAAGAGAAAATCCCTTAAAGGGCAGGTCTGCTCCTCAAACCTTTTTGACTAACTCAGTCCAAATAACTGAGGCCTACTTAAATTATAACAATCCCCCCTAAAACGGCTTGACTCGCAGATCCCAGCTTCTGAACCTACCAGTACCTGGTTTCTTTCTTTATGTTTCACTTTTCGATGTTCGTGCTCACACAACTTCTCTGCTCTAGGCGGTTATCCCTGGAAGAGAGAGAGCACGACCTCTTGGTCTTCCTGTAACCAGGCTCTCTGGGGAGGCCCTACTTCTAAGTCCCTCTATACCACATGCTCAGCATTTGCGTCACTTGCATATCACTTACAAACTTGCATGACCACAGAAAAGTGAAACTCGTGTGTTTGTTACTCAATGGTGCAGTGCCAGGTGCCTTCTAAAAGAGCGCCTTTATACAATCAACTCCATCACTGGTACTACTAAACCTATACCCGTAACCCTGTATATCTCTTAATTTGAAAATATTGGTTTATGAGATGGTTTATGAGGCACCAATCTCTCGACCGTGTTAATTTGTTTGCGTAATTTTACACACAAACTCACCTGTATAATGATTCCCAAGATTGCCACCCCCATCACTACTAGTGTTGGGCGAACACCTAGATGTTCGGGTTCGCGAACGTTCGCCGAACATCGCCACGATGTTCGGGTGTTCGCGCCGAACTCCAAACATAATGGAAGTCAATGGGGACCCGAACTTTCGTGCTTTGTAAAGCTTCCTTACATGCTACATACCCCAAATTTGCAGGGTATGTGCACCTTGGGAGTGGGTACAAGAGGGGAAAAAATATTTGAAAAAGAGCTTATAGTTTTTGAGAAAATTGATTGTAAAGTTTCAAAGTAAAAACTGTCTTTTAAATGTGGAAAATGTCATGTTTCTTTGCACAGGTAACATGCTTTTTGTCGCCATGCAGTCATAAATGTAATACAGAGAAGAGGTTCCAGGAAAAGGGACCGGTAACACTAACCCAGCACCAGCAGCAGCACACGTGATGGAACAGGAGGAGGAGGCGCAGGAGGAGAAGGCCACGCTTTTTGAGACACAACAACCCAGGCCTTGCATGAGGACAAGAAGCGTGCGGATAGCATGCTTTGTACCGCCATGCAGTCATAAATGTAATAAAGATAAGTGGTTCAATATACAGGGACCACGCGGCAACGCTAACCCAGCAGCAGCAGACGTGATGGAACAGGAGGAGGCGCAGGAGGAGAAGGCCACGCTTTCAGGCGCAACTCAGGCCTTGCATGAGGACAAAAAAATGCGTGCGCAAAGCAATGCAATGAGTAGTTTTCAGGACACAATGGGCTATTCGGAGGAGCTATTCCCACCCCCACAATCTTCTACCTGTGAAAGGTCAATGGAACAGCCCCAAATGTTGTGCCCGGATTCACAACCTTTTTCTGTGGAAAATGCACCTCGCACTGAAATGCAAGGCGAGGCCGAGGATGAACATGACGTCAACAACTCAACATGACGCAAAATGGGGGCGGAACAGAAAGCTGCTTTCAATGTTTTGAAGGCCTTAATTGCCTCCGGTGGCCAGTTAGATGCATCATTCATCACACCCAAATCCCAGAGCAATGTGTTCAGGAATTTGAATCGCAGGAGGTGTACCGAGATCATCTGGACAAGCAGTGGTGCTCACCGCCAGGTCGTGATCACGCTTACGCGTGGATTCACGACCATTTTGACGCATTCCGCCTCGGACACGAAAATCCGTGAATAGATTTTCAACCACGAAAATCTACTTCGGCTTCGCGTGAATGCGGACAGAAATCCGCATTCACGCTCGTGAAACCCGGTGCTGAAGTCGTGGTTTGCGGAAATGCGTCAAACTATGCGGAAGTGACACATTGCAGGCCAATCAGAGTGCCCCAGCCAGGCCCTAGCAACCAATCACAGGAGGGGAGCTATGCCCTCCCCTCCTGAATATAAAGCGGCGGCCATGATGGAAAAGCTCTGTCCTTGCTAGACTGTGGTGCTGAGAGGATTATCTCCAGGCCATTGTTGTTTGAGCAAGTGCATTTATTGTGTTAAAAACAAAGCGTTTTTTTTGCTAACACTGCTCTTATACTGTACACAGTTAGCTAGTCAGTGAGTGATTGCTGTAGTTAGTTGTAGTCAGTGTAGTGTAGTGGGAGTGTGGGAGTCTAGTGATTATTTAACTGTGTGTAGTGCTGTGCAGGCAGGTTCAGTGCTGCAGTGTAGTGGGAGTGGGGATTATCTGTGTGTAGAGTGCAGGCAGGCAGGTTAGTGCAGCTGCAGTGTTCACTGTTATACACTTGTACTATTTGCAGGCAGCCAGTCACACCGCCGGCGCCGCCACTCTCTGCCAGCGCTGTTCATTCATTCTGTCAGTGACCTTGTGCCGTGCCCAGTGCCCACTGCTCGCTCGCTCGCTCGCTGGCATATGAGCATCTCATTACACAGTGTGACATCCTTGTGTGCCCACTGCATCCTTCAGTGACCTAGTTGTATATCCAGTGCCCACTGCTGTGCCCACTGCATCTTTCAGTGACCTTGTACTGTGGCCACTGCATCCTTCAGTGACCTAGTTGTATATCCAGTGGCCACTGCTGTGCCCACTGCATCCTTCAGTGACCTTGTACTGTGCCCACTGCATCCTTCAGTGACCTTGTACTGTGCCCACTGCATCCTTCAGTGACCTAGTTGTATATCCAGTGCCCACTGCTGTGCCCAGTGCATCCTTCAGTGACCTTGTACTGTGGCCACTGCATCCTTCAGTGACCTAGTTGTATATCCAGTGCCCACTGCTGTGCCCACTGCATCCTTCAGTGACCTTGTACTGTGGCCACTGCATCCTTCAGTGACCTTGTACTGTGGCCACTGCATCCTTCAGTGACCTAGTTGTATATCCAGTGGCCACTGCTGTGCCCACTGCATCCTTCAGTGACCTTGTACTGTGCCCACTGCATCCTTCAGTGACCTTGTACTGTGCCCACTGCATCCTTCAGTGACCTAGTTGTATATCCAGTGCCCACTGCTGTGCCCACTGCATCCTTCAGTGACCTTGTACTGTGGCCACTGCATCCTTCAGTGACCTAGTTGTATATCCAGTGCCCACTGCTGTGCCCACTGCATCCTTCAGTGACCTTGTACTGTGCCCACTGCATCCTTCAGTGACCTTGTACTGTGCCCACTGCATCCAGTGATTCATTACTAGCAACATGTCTGGCAGGGTTTCGCGGGGTGAGAGGAAAGGGAGTTCAATTGCCTCAGCCACTTCTGGGACTGCTCCACGTCCAGGGAGAGGACGCCCAGCTGCCCGTGGTCGTGATGCAGCAGAAAGGGGGGCAGCAAAGCCTGGGCCGAGTCAGCGGACGCCATTGTCCAAATATTTTAAAGTTTCTGGTCCCCGTGTGGTGGTTGAGCAAATGGAACCTGACGTACTCATGGACATCATGACTTCCTCCCAGACCTCTACTGTGAGCACCACTCCAAGCAGTAGCAGCAGCAGCCAACATCCCACGCTTGTTGTGACATCCACCCCAGCACCCACTGGTCAGCAGCCCTCCCAGGATGACAGCGTTCTGTCCCTCAGTCCGGCATCTGGGAACCTGCTGATGCAAGAAGCTCAGGACTTACTGGGGACTGATGTGGCAGAGATTGAGATCGGGCCACAATCACAAGCGTTGTTGAGTTCTGGTGATGAAGAAGAGGGGTCTGTGTCTGGGGATGTAGGGACAGAAGAGGAGGCGGGGGAGTCAGAGGAAGAGCTGGATTATGATGATGCTGCTGATGATGACGACGTTGTGGACCCTAACTATGTGCAGCCTGCTGAGTCCGTGGAAGAATGGTCAGAGGCAGAGCAGGATGACGAGTCACCTCGGCCTAGGCAAGGATATCGCCATATGTCAGGCAGGGGCAGGGGCATCGGCAGCAGTGGGCGTGGAGGAAGTAGACAGGACACTGCTTTAGCCGGCACCACCACCATGCAACCCCCGGCAACTACTACCACACATTGCTCCTCTGCACCCTCTGCTAGTGGGGGCCGCAGTAAATTAAAGTCACCAGTGTGGGATTGCTTTGAGGAATGTACTTATGACAAAAGGTATGCGGTGTGCAGGTTATGCAGCAAAAGATTGAGCCGTGGGAAAAGTCTGAGCAAGATGGGTACCTCATCCCTCCAGGGCCACCTGAGAAGCCGCCACTGCCGCGAGTATGCGGACTTTAAGAGGAAGCAGGCACTGCTGGCAGGGGTTCCTGAGAGCAGAAGGCCCACCAGCGCAGCAGCATCCTCCCTCCCTCAGAGTCGTGAATCCCCCACAGCAGCAGCAGTAGTAGCACGCAAGCGCTCTTCCACCTCGGTTGCTCAGGACACAGACATTGAGGCTGGCAGCCAGTGTTCGTCTCTCTCCTCTGTCTCCCCTGCATCCCAGCGTCGTCAGACCCTGCTGAGCGACACCTTTCAGGGTCTGACCAAGCCTCTGCCTCCAAGCCACAGGCGGATCCGCAAACTAAATGGCTTGCTGGCCCGGGCCATGGCATCACAGCTGCTTCCCTACTCCCTGGTGCAGGAGGGGAGCGCCATGCGGACGCTGCTCCAATTTGGCATCCCCGAGTGGCAAGTCCCCAGTCGCCACTATTTCAGCAGGAGCGCGATCCCAGCACTCCACAAGTTTGCGGTGGAAAACGTGGCCCGTTCCCTGGACTACTCTGTGGGCAAGCGGGTCCACGTGACCATGGACTCGTGGAGTAACAGATTTGGGACAGGTCGCTACCTGTCCTTTACGGCCCACTGGGTGACACTGATGGAAGGGAGGGAGGACAAGAGCGCATCAGCCCAGCTAGTGGTGCCACCACGCGGGATCAGGAGGGATGCAGAAGGGTCCTGTCACGACACTCCCTCAGCACCCGGAAAGCAAGCCCGCCTCGGCAGCAGCAGCGCCAAGCCTCGGCACTGCCAAGCCCTTTTAAAATTGGTGACCCTGGGGAAGGAGAGGCTTACGGCCACCAACGTCCTGGCCGCCCTCAGGAAGCAGGAGCGGAGGTGGCTGACCCCCAGAGGCCTGGAAGTGGGGTATGTGGCAGCCGATAACGGGGCCAACCTGGTGGCAGCAGTGCAGCAGGGAAACCTCCAGCACATCCCCTGCTTGGCCCACGTGCTCAATCTTGTGGTGCAGCGCTTCTTGCGCACCTACCAGGGGATGAGCGAGCTGCTGCAGGATGCCCGGGCGGTGGTACGCTTTTTCCGCCTGTCAGCCACTGCCTCTGCACTCTTGTCCACCTTACAGCAGCAGTATGGAAGGCCACAACACCGGCTGATCATCGACATGCCAGTTCGCTGGAATTCGACTCTGGCCATGTTGGAGCGGCTGTGTCAGCACAGGCTGGCTCTTAGGGCCTACATGCTAGACCCAAGTGTCCTCAGCAACCAGCAAGTCCCCATGATTACTGCCACTCAGTGGACACTGGTGCAGCAAGTATGCCTGGTGCTGAGTCCCTTCCTGGAGGCAACCAAGATGGTCAGTGAGGAGCGGGCCTCTGTGTGCCAGTGGGTGCCCTTGGTTTGTCTACTGGAGCAGGCAATGGACAATTTAATTGAGCGTGGGGATGAAGCCCTGAGGCAGTTGGAAGAACAGGAGCAGATGGCAGCACAGTCCAGCTCAGAGGAGGGCTCACAGCAGGTAGTGGAAGAGTTGGAGGTCCCTAACCTGAATGAGGAGGAGGAGGAGGAGCAGAGTGCAGCAGGCGTTGTACGTGGATGGCGGTTTGAGGAGGACAACGACATGGCACAGGAAGAGGACAGGCATGCGTTATGGGACAATGGCGAGGACGAGGAAGATCTTGCTGGCAGGGCCCACTTGTTTCCCATGGCTGTGCACATGTTGCGCTGCCTTCGCAGGGACCCCCTGGTGATCTAGATGCGTTCAAGGGAGGACATCTGGATTACCTTGATGCTTGATCCCCGTCTGAAGGGGAAGCTGGGAGACTTAATGACGCCATCCACCACCGAGCAACGCACAAGGGAGTTGAAGGAGGCCCTTCTGCGCAGACTACTGGAAGCATTCCCCCAGCCTTCCACCCCCACTGTAACTGCTCTGCCAAGCCAGCAAGAGGTGCCTGCCATTGCCACTAGCAGCACAACAACAACCAACAGCAGCAGCAGCAGCAACTGGCGCCCCGGAGACCTGAAGAGCCTAAGCAAGAGCCTGTATGCAGTGCAGCAGCCCAGAACAGAGGTGCCCGCCACAGCATCCACCACCAACCAGCACAAGCAACGACTGACCACCATGGTGTCTGACTATATGGGGTCATCCAGCGGGCTCAATGACACCGACAGCCCTGTGGACCCCTTGGAGTACTGGGTCAAGAGACTGGACATCTGGAGCGAGCTTTCCCAGTACGCCCTGGAACTCCTATCCTGCCCTCCTTCCAGTGTCCTCTCAGAGAGATGCTTTAGTGCGGCCGGTGGCGTGGTCACAGAGAAGCGCTCTCGGCTCTCCCACGCCTCTGTGGACAAACTCACCTTCCTGAAAATCAACCAGGCTTGGGTGGAAGGTGAGTTCCTGGCCCCTATTGTCGGACACAGGGGGACATGAAGTGGCTGCTGCATGTGCTGTTGTTAACTATGCCTGCCTTTATAAAGACATTTACTACCTGCCTAGTGCCTACCTTGGTTAATTTTTTGGTGTTATGGTACTACTACCAGTAAGTTGCCATGGTCCTCCTTCTGAGCTGCTGAACTGACCGCCCGCTTTGTCCTCCTGACTCAGTCGCTACTACACTCTGCGTTCACACTGCCCGGGTCGCCGGGTGCATTTAATTTTTGGGCCAGCACTATGACGCTGTGCTACTACTACTGTGCTGCTGCTGCTGAACTGACCGCCCGCTTTGTCCTCCTGACTCAGTCGCTACTACACTCTGCGTTCACACTGCCCGGGTCACACCGGGTGCATTTAATTTTTTGGCCAGCACTATGACGCTGTGCTACTACTACTGTGCTGCTGCTGCTGAACTGACCGCCCGCTTTGTCCTCCTGACTCAGTCGCTACTACACTCTGCGTTCACACTGCCCGGGTCGCCGGGTGCATTTAATTTTTTGGCCAGCACTATGACGCTGTGCTACTACTACTGTGCTGCTGCTGCTGAACTGACCGCCCGCTTTGTCCTCCTGACTCAGTCGCTACTACACTCTGTGTTCACACTGCCCGGGTCGCCGGGTGCATTTAATTTTTTGGCCAGCACTATGACGCTGTGCTACTACTACTGTGCTGCTGCTGCTGAACTGACCGCCCGCTTTGTCCTCCTGACTCAGTCGCTACTACACTCTGCGTTCACACTGCCCGGGTCGCCGGGTGCATTTAATTTTTGGGCCAGCACTATGACGCTGTGCTACTACTACTGTGCTGCTGCTGCTGAACTGACCACCCGCTTTGTCCTCCTGACTCAGTCGCTACTACACTCTGCGTTCACACTGTCCGGGTCATCGGGTGCATTTAATTTTTTGGCCAGCACTATGATGCTGTGCTACTACTACTGTGCTGCTGCTGCTGAACTGACCGCCCGCTTTGTCCTCCTGACTCAGTCGCTACTACACTCTGCGTTCACACTGCCCGGGTCGCCGGGTGCATTTAATTTTTTGGCCTGCACTATGACGCTGTGCTACTACTACTGTGCTGCTGCTGCTCAACTGACCGCCCGCTTTGTCCTCCTGACTCAGTCGCTACTACACTCTGCGTTCACACTGCCCGGGTCGCCGGGTGCATTTAATTTTTTGGCCAGCACTATGACGCTGTGCTACTACTACTGTGCTGCTGAACTGACCGCCCGCTTTGTCCTCCTGACTCAGTCGCTACTACACTCTGCGTTCACACTGCCCGGGTCGCCGGGTGCATTTAATTTTTGGGCCAGCACTATGACGCTGTGCTACTACTACTGTGCTGCTGCTGCTGAACTGACCGCCCGCTTTGTCCTCCTGACTCAGTCGCTACTACACTCTGCGTTCACACTGCCCGGGTCACCGGGTGCATTTAATTTTTTGGCCAGCACTATGATGCTGTGCTACTACTACTGTGCTGCTGCTGCTGAACTGACCGCCCGCTTTGTCCTCCTGACTCAGTCGCTACTACACTCTGCGTTCACACTGCCCGGGTCGCCGGGTGCATTTAATTTTTGGGCCAGCACTATGACGCTGTGCTACTACTACTGTGCTGCTGCTGCTGAACTGACCGCCCGCTTTGTCCTTCTGACTCAGTCGCTACTACACTCTGCGTTCACACTGCCCGGGTCACCGGGTGCATTTAATTTTTTGGCCAGCACTATGATGCTGTGCTACTACTACTGTGCTGCTGCTGCTGAACTGACCGCCCGCTTTGTCCTCCTGACTCAGTCGCTACTACACTCTGCGTTCACACTGCCCGGGTCGCCGGGTGCATTTAATTTTTTGGCCAGCACTATGACGCTGTGCTGCTACTACTACCACCAGTATGTTGCCGTGGTCCTTCTGTGCTGCTGAACTGACCGCCCGCATAGTCCTTCTCCTGACTCAGTCGCTACCACCACTGCACTCTGCGTTCACACTGCCCGTGTCCACTGACAACTCTGCTGCGATGTCATTTTTCTAATTGCTGCTAAAAAAAAATTACAAAAACCTCTCTGGAGCCTTTTTGCCGTCAGCCACTCATCCTCCTCCAGCGGTACCTTCGCCGCCAAGTGCCATTGGAACTCGCCTTCACCTCTTTGACTGCTTAACGCGTATATCCCTTTTTAAAACCACTTATTACCAATTAATAGCCCCATTTAAAGTGTTGATTTCACTTTAAAATCCATTTTCTCTAGAAAAAAAAAATTTGGGGGAATTTTTTATGTTGAAGTTATGTTGCCCCTTATCACCTCGATAATCCATGCTATTTGGGGGACTGTAGCATGTATGGGGGCTTTGTTATTAACGTTAAAAGAAAATCCGCCTCCGGGCGTGAATCCACGCGTGATTACGCCATTCACGGAAAAAAATCCGCGTGGTTGCGTGAACGCGACCGCAAATCCGCATGCGGCGGGGCCGAATGCGGATTTTTTTTTCAACCACGCGGATTTCCGAATTCGTGGATGAGGCACATCCGAGCATCCCTGTGGACAAGTGACCAAGTGACCAAGTGACAAGTGACCAAGTGACAAGTGACAAAGTGAAAAGTGACCAGTGACAAAGTGACAAAGTGACAAGTGACAAAGTGACAAGTGACAAAGTGACAAAATGACAAAGTGACAAGTGACAAAGTGACAAGTGACAAAGTGACAAGTGACAAAGTGACCAGTGATAAAGTGACCAGTGAGAGGTTGTTCTGGGGAGCTCTACTCCACTGCACACAGTCACATATGAGGAGAGGTCTCGTCGGGACTGCTGACCCTCCTCAGCTTGCTCAAAGCCTTGAGGGTTCCTAAAGATCCTGTGCTTGGAGTTCGCCGGGGTTCAGCTTGGTGTCGGGGTCGGCGGCTTCCTCCTCACTCCAACGTGGCAGATCTTCTGTTGAAGGAAAAAAAACCAAACATTTTTAAAAGTCCAGTACCGCTTCTGAAGGACTCACCAAGAGATGCAGGAGCGCTTCAATCTAGCGCACCATCGCTCGCTGGGTGATGTCCCTCCCTACACGCTGGAATTCTACGCTGCACATGCTAGCACGCTTTTGCGCAGTGCCGAGGCGCATTCCAGCAGCTAGCTAGTAGCTACCAAGCTTCTGTGGATCTGATTGGGCCACCATGTTGGATCTCTGCCAAGTCCTCCAAAATTTTGAGCAATCCACGTTGCTTGTGACTGAGCAGTGACAACTCTACAGTCAGCATTACAATACCACTGCTGTGTTTACTGAAGAAATCAATGTTGAAGATGGAAACCGCTGGAATGATGCAAGTGGGGGAATCTGAAGATGAAAACGATCAGCGTGATGATACCAACATCAGGCAACCTGCCTTAGGAAACGCTGGTCCCAGCTATGACAAAGAACAGGACGAGGAACAGCTGGAGTTGGAGCAGGAATTGGATGCCCCCACTGCCAAGGGACAGAGCGGTGCACGTTGGACTTCCACAATTTATCGGGAATGGACAGCAGAAGAGGAAGAAAGTGATGCTGGTGACGAATATGGTGCATCACAACAATCACAACGCTCACAAGAACATGAAGACAGAGGAGTCTGGCAGGATTCTCTGGCACACATGGCTCAATTCATGCTAGACTGCATTGAACGCGGCCCGTGCATTATTCACTATTCATTATTATTCATTATTCTGGACAACACCAATTACTGGGTTTATACCCAGTTTATACAAACACAATGTTAAAAAACTGATTGAAGAAAGTGTCAGACAGGTAAAAAATGGAACAATTCCAGCAGGCCCTTGAGGATGGAGACTTTAGAGAGGAGATTGACATCCTCCTCCTTCTCTAGCCAGCTGTACGCCGACAGACTGACTTCAGCAAACCCAGGAGGACCAGGAGGGCAGCAAAGAACACAAGCTGCTGCTAGTGCCCAAAAGGGAATGGTATTGGCAGTGTCCTTGGAGTGGGAACATTTTCTGACACCCATGCAGCAGCCCACAGAACAGCAATCGGGCAGTTCCACATCCTCCAACACCAATCGCCTGGAGAAGATGGTCAAGGTCTACATGTCAGATGGCATAGCTGTGTTGAACAATCCATCTGCAGACAGACGGTGAGTGTGACAGCACAGAAGGACCATGGCAACTCACTCATAGTACCACAGTTTGATAGTGCTGCCCAAAAAATTATATGGATCCGTGGACCCGGGCAGTAATGGGAAGTGGGAACGCAGATTTTAGTACCTAAACACACGATACAACATGTTTTCCGGGGTCGGACTCTGAGGCACATACAGATGTTCCCGATCATCATCCTCATCATACAACTCTTCTCCTGAGTCTGACCCACCCACCACCTCTGCCACCCCAACATCCCCAGACACAGACCCCTCATCGTCCTCAACATTAACTTGGGATGCTGGCCTGAGCCAGACCTCCTCCTCCACATCAGGCCCCATCATCTCCTCAATGGCAGCCCTCATTAATCGCTCTGTCGACGGACCGATGGACACAACGTTCTCCTCCGGGGAGGGCTGCTGCTGACCACTGGCTGCTGGGGTGGATGTTATAGCTTGCGTGGGGCGTTGGCTGTTGCTGTTGTTGGGAGTGCTGCTCACAGCGGAGGTCTCTGAGGAACTCATGGTGAGCTCATATAGTGGTTGGCGGTGAGTGGAGTATTACTGATCCCAGCAATATACACACTGACTGGCAGAGTACGCAATGCTATATAGTGTGGCTGAGCGGTGTACACAGAGTGGCAGTAAACACAATGCTATATAGTCTGGCTGAGCGGTGTACACAGAGTGGCAGTACACACAATGCTATATAGTCTGGCTGAGCCGTGTACACAGAGTGGCAGTACACACAATGCTATATAGTCTGGCTGAGCGGTGTACACAGAGTGGCAGTACACACAATGCTATATAGTCTGGCTGAGCGGTGTACACAGAGTGGCAGTAAACAATGCTATATAGTGTGGCTGAGCGGTGTACACAGAGTGGCAGTACACACAATGCTATATAGTCTGGCTGAGCAGTGTACACAGAGTGGCAGTACACACAATGCTATATAGTCTGGCTGAGCCGTGTACACAGAGTGGCAGTACACACAATGCTATATAGTCTGGCTGAGCGGTGTACACAGAGTGGCAGTACACACAATGCTATATAGTCTGGCTGAGTGGTGTACACAGAGTGGCAGTAAACAATGCTATATAGTCTGGCTGAGCGGTGTACACAGTGGCAGTACACACAATGCTATATAGTCTGGCTAAGCGGTGTACACAGAGTGGCAGTACACACAATGCTATATAGTCTGGCTGAGCAGTGTACACAGAGTGGCAGTACACACAATGCTATATAGTCTGGCTGAGCCGTGTACACAGAGTGGCAGTACACACAATGCTATATAGTCTGGCTGAGCGGTGTACACAGAGTGGCAGTAAACACAATGCTATATATAGCGTGGCTGAGCGAGGTACACAGTGGCAGTACACACAATGCTATATAGTCTGGCTGAGCGGTGTACACAGAGTGGCAGTACACACAATGCTATATAGTCTGGCTGAGCAGTGTACACAGAGTGGCAGTACACACAATGCTATATAGTCTGGCTGAGCCGTGTACACAGAGTGGCAGTACACACAATGCTATATAGTCTGGATGAGCGGTGTACACAGAGTGGCAGTACACACAATGCTATATAGTCTGGCTGAGCGGTGTACACAGAGTGGCAGTACACACAATGCTATATAGTCTGGCTGAGCGGTGTACACAGAGTGGCAGTAAACAATGCTATATAGTCTGGCTGAGCGAGGTACACAGTGGCAGTACACACAATGCTATATAGTCTGGCTGAGCGGTGTACACAGAGTGGCAGTACACACAATGCTATATAGTCTGGCTGAGCAGTGTACACAGAGTGGCAGTACACACAATGCTATATAGTCTGGCTGAGCCGTGTACACAGAGTGGCAGTACACACAATGCTATATAGTCTGGCTGAGCGGTGTACACAGAGTGGCAGTAAACACAATGCTATATATAGCGTGGCTGAGCGAGGTACACAGTGGCAGTACACACAATGCTATATAGTCTGGCTGAGCGGTGTACACAGAGTGGCAGTACACACAATGCTATATAGTCTGGCTGAGCAGTGTACACAGAGTGGCAGTACACACAATGCTATATAGTCTGGCTGAGCCGTGTACACAGAGTGGCAGTACACACAATGCTATATAGTCTGGCTGAGCCGTGTACACAGAGTGGCAGTAAACAATGCTATATATAGTGTGGCTGAGCGAGGTACACAGTGGCAGTAAACAATGCTATATATAGTGTGGCTGAGCGAGCGGTGTACTACTGTTCCCAGCAGCGACACACAATGACTGGGGGGGACCCTGGCTAGCGTGGCTGGAGAGCGAACTACCCTGCCTGCCTACCCAAAGCTAAACCCACAGAGAAATGGCGGAGATATGACGTGGTTCGGGTATTTATTTACCCGAACCACGTGACCGTTCGGCCAATCAGAGCGTGTTCGGGTCCGAACCACGTGACCCGTTCGGCCAATCACAGCGCTAGCCGAACGTTTGGGGAACGTTCGGCCATGCGCTCTTAGTTCGGCCATGTGGCCGAACAGTTTGGCCGAGCACCATCAGGTGTTCAGCCGAACTCGAACATCACCCGAACAGGGTGATGTTCTGCAGAACCCGAACAGTGGCGAACACTGTTCGCCCAACACTAGTGACCAGGTCCTGCTGTCTGTCCTCCGTAAAACGGTACACCTTCTTCCCATCCTTACAGTCGTGCGTGCGCAATCAGACGGGACAGCAGAGAAGGGTATTTTGCCTGATGGGTGGGATTAGCTGACTTAGAAATCAAAATAAAGTCATGTCTCTATTTTGATGAAGGGAGAGAGAGGGAGAGACAGAGACACTTATATTCTAAATGTAGATATGGCAAAGTTCAATTCATAGGGCAGCAAAGTTTAGCTAAAACATTAGTACCATTTACAAGTCAGAGAGAAAGTTTAAAATGGGAAGGGAATAAATGAAAGCAATATGTAGTATACTACAGGTGAGATCAGAACCAGGGATGAAAAAGTCCCTTATCATGTATGCCTTATCATGTATGCCTTTCGTCACCTTCAGCACAGCCTGGGTAACAACAAGCCATGCATGTATCTAGAAGGCCTCTGACCAGTCCAGCCAGTATCCTTTAACCATTTCAGCCGCCCAGACGTGAAGCTCACGTCCGGGCGGCTGCTCTGCTGCACTCTTCCCGCCTGCGCGCGATCGCGGGCGCGCCTCCATGTCCCCGCGGTGTCCCCCGGTAGCCCTGGGATCAGTGAAAGGGAACATGGTTCCCGATCACGGATCCCTGTCCCCCGCAGAAAAACCGAAGCGCTCACCCGTGAGGCTTCGGCTCTTCTGCCCGGAAAAATTTCAGCATCCCCCTTGTACTTCCGCTTAGCGAGAAGTACAAGGAGGGAAAACAAAAATGAAGGTGGCCATCTTGTGGCCAAATAGTAAAACTACTTCTACACATTTTTACACTACAATTTACACATATAGCAACATTAAAAATTTACTGTTTATGTCCCACACCAAAATATTCCCCAAATAAAATTTTTAATAGAAAAAAAAATTAAAATTAAAAATAAAAAAAAAGACATAAATAGTTACCTAAGGGTCTGAACTTAAATATGCATTTGAAGGGGGTATACTACAAACATGTTTTAAATTATAAGCTTGTAAATTGTGATGGGTGCAAAACGGAAACAATGCACCTTTATTTCCAAATAAAATATTGGCGCCATACATTGCGATAGGGACAAAATTTAAATGGTATAATAACCGAGACATACGGGCAAATAAAATACAAAGGTTTTAAATATGGTAGCATGGATAATTTTAGAGCTATAATGGCTGAAAACTTAGAAATAATGAATTTTTTCCATTTTTTTCTTATTAATCCTTTTAAAATGCATTTACAGTAAAGTGGCTCTTAGCAAAATGTACCACCCACAGAAAGCCCAATTAGTGGTGGAAAAAACAAGATATAGATCAATAAATTGTGATAAGTAGTGATAAAGTTATTAGCAAATGAATGGGAGCTGAAAATTGCTCCGAAGAATAAGGTGAAAAATCCCCGCGGGCTGAAATGGTTAACTTACCTGGGGCTTCTTCCAGCCCCCTGTAGTCCTACAGGTCCCTCACTGTCCTCCCAGTCCAAGCTGTTCTGCTGCTTTACCCCTTCAAAAGCTAGCCCGCTGAGCCCCTTCATGGGCTACTGTGCATGGGCGGCCCTGGATAAGTGTCTCCTTGATCGGTCTGTGAATGCGCAGTTCCGAAGATCAATCAGTGCAAATTCAGGACGATCTAGGCGATACTTGGCTGGGACCACACATGCGCAGCAGCCATCATCAGGGATCAGGCGGCAAGCTGTCGGAGGGACACAGCAGCAAAATGGTTCGGACCAGGAGGAGAGCAAGGGACCTGAAGATATACAACAGGCTGAAAAAGTCCCAAGTACGTTAGAGGCAGTCCCTGGATCAAAAGTCTTGAGAGTTTGACCAACACTATCAAATATACACACATACACATAACTATAAACATTCTAGAAGACATTTAAAAATGTCCATATGTTTCAAGACATGTATTTATCTTGAAATAAAAATTGCCTGCAGCACCTAGTATTAGCTGCTGGTGTAAGCAGCGGCTAATTACTAGGCCTTAAGCCCCTTAGCTTCCGAGTTCCAATGAGATCGGGCGCATTTAATTTAGTTTGGCCGCAGGCAATGTTGTTATAACGTAAAAAAAGCTCAGTGTCTGTAACTGAAATTTATATTACTCTATCTATCTATCTATATATATATATATATATATATATATATATATATATATATATATATATATATATATATTTAATTTTTTCAAATAGATATTTATTTACATGTTTCAAAACATTTAAACATATGCATATTTTGAGCAAAATAAAAGCGCTCAAATCAACACTTTTAGAATACCCAGATGATCAAGGAGGCAAATAACCCTTGCAAAGCATGATACAATATGCTTTAAAAGGGAAAAAAAATTCTTCTTGGCTCTAAACGGCAACTGGATAAAATCCCTGGATCAACAGTCTACATGGCATTGCAGAAACAATGAAAATATTTTAAGAAATAAAAGTGTTTCAATTTTTCTTATCATGTAAGCTTTGTCACCTTCAGCACACACTGGGTAACAACAGACCATGTGTGTAACTAGAAGGCCTCTGACCACTACATCCAGATGTGCTTTAGTTTCTCCTTATCTTGGGCCAGTCATGAACTTTTCCCCTCTAATCACTCTATGCATCTACGCACAAGCAGTTCTTGCACTACAGTTACTGTTCCAGGGGAAAATCTCATTTCTACCATCTTGGACTCCTATCTCAATCCCACGAGTTTAGCACTGCCCAACCATTATCTAAAACCTTTTTTTAAGCCTCATGTCATTACTTTTTGCTGCTTTAAATGAGCGATCAGAGAAGAGAATTTCACCTGGACCATAGGGATGAAAAAGGGCAAAATGCATGCATATACAGCACACTATTAAATATTTGGGTTAACCCTTGCTCCTTTTGCGTCTAAAGAAGAGGAGCCCCTCACTCTATCACCCCGTACTTGGGTGGCTTTACAAGCTAGGCCTTTCGTACGGAATGTAGAGCCACTCCTCAACCCGTTCGCTCCGGGTGACCAGGTCCTGCTGTCTGTCCTCCGTAAAGCGGTACACCTTCTTCTCATCCTTACAGTCGTGCGTGCGCAATCAGACGGGACAGCAGAGAAGGGTATTTTGCCTGATGGGTGGGATTAGCTGACTTAGAAATCAAAATAAAGTCATGTCTCTATTTTGATGAAGGGAGAGAGAGGGAGAGACAGAGACACTTGTATTCTAAATGTAGATATGGCAAAGTTCATTTCATAGGGCAGCAAAGTTTAGCTAAAACATTAGTACCATTTACAAGTCAGAGAGAACGTTTAAAATGGGAAGGGTATAAATGAAAGCAATATCTAGTATACTACAGGTGAGATCAGAACCAGGGATGAAAAAGTCCCTTATCATGTATGCCTTATCATGTATGCCTTTCGTCACCTTCAGCACAGCCTGGGTAACAACAAGCCATGCATGTATCTAGAAGACCTCTGACCAGTACAGCCAGTATCCTTTAACCATTTCAGCCGCCCAGACGTGAAGCTCACGTCCGGGCGGCTGCTCTGCTGCACTCCTCCCGCCTGCGCGCAATCGCGGGCGCGCCTCCATGTCCCCCGGTAGCCCTGGGATCAGTGAAAGGGAACATGGTTCCCGATCACGGATCCCTGTCCCCCGCAGAAAAACCGAAGCTCTCACCCGTGAGGCTTCGGCTCTTCTGCCTGGAAAAATTCAGCATCCCCCTTGTACTTCCGCTTAGCGAGAAGTACAAGGAGGGAAAACAAAAATGAAGGTGGCCATCTTGTGGCCAAATAGTAAAACTACTTCTACACATTTTTACACTACAATTTACACATATAGCAACATTAAAAATTTACTGTTTATGTCCCACACCAAAATATTCCCCTAATAAAATTTTTAATAGAAAAAAAAATTAAAATTAAAAATAAAAAAAAAGACATAAATAGTTACCTAAGGGTCTGAACTTTTTAAATATGCATTTGATTGATTGATTGATTGATTGATACTACAAACATGTTTTAAATTATAAGCTTGTAAATTGTGATGGGTGCAAAACGGAAACAATGCACCTTTATTTCCAAATAAAATATTGGCGCCATACATTGTGATAGGGACAAAATTTAAATGGTATAATAACCGACACATACGGGCAAATAAAATACATAGGTTTTAATTATGGTAGCATGGATTATTTTAGAGCTATAATGGCCGAAAACTTAGAAATAATGAATTTTTTCCATTTTTTTCTTATTAATCCTGTTAAAATGCATTTACAGTAAAGTGGCTCTTAGCAAAATGTACCGCTCACAGAAAGCCCAATTAGTGGCGGAAAAAACAAGATATAGATCAATAAATTGTGATAAGTAGTGATAAAGTTATTAGCGAATGAATGGGAGCTGAAAATTGCTCCGAAGCATAAGGTGAAAAATCCCCGTGGGCTGAAATGGTTAACTTACCTGGGGCTTCTTCCAGCCCCCTGTAGTCCTACAGGTCCCTCACTGTCCTCCCAGTCCAAGCTGTTCTGCTGCTTTACCCCTTCAAAGGCTAGCCCGCTGAGCCCCTTCATGGGCTACTGTGCATGGGCGGCCCTGGATAAGTGTCTCCTTGATCGGTCTGTGAATGCGCAGTTCCGAAGATCAATCAGTGCAAATGCAGGACGATCTAGGCGATACTTGGCTGGGACCACACATGCGCAGCAGCCATCATCAGGGATCAGGCGGCAAGCTGTCGGAGGGACACAGCAGCAAAATGGTTCGGACCAGTAGGAGAGCAAGGGACCTGAAGCAATACAACAGGCTGAAAAAGTCCCAAGTACGTTAGAGGCAGTCCCTGGATCAAAAGTCTTGAGAGTTTGACCAACACTATCAAATATACACACATACACATAACTATAAACATTCTAGAAGACATTTAAAAATGTCCATATGTTTCAAGACATGTATTTATCTTGAAATAAAAATTGCCTGCAGCACCTAGTATTAGCTGCTGGTGTAAGCAGCGGCTAATTACTAGGCCTTAAGCCCATTAGCTTCCGAGTTCCAATGAGATCGGGCGCATTTAACTTAGTTTGGCTGCAGGCAATGTTGTTATAACGTAAAAAATGCTCAGTGTCACTAACTGAAATCTATATTACTCTATCTATCTACATATATATATATATATATATATATATATATATATATATATATATATATATATACATACATATATTTTTCAAATAGATATTTATTTACATGTTTCAAAACATTTAAACATATGCATATTTTGAGCAAAATAAAAGCGCACAAATCAACACTTTTAGAATACCCAGATGATCAAGGAGGCAAATAACCCTTGCAAAGCATGATACAATATGCTTTAAAAGGGAAAAAAATCCTTCTTGGCTCTAAACGGCAACTGGATAAAATCCCTGGATCAACAGTCTACATGGCATTGCAGAAACAATGAAAATATTTTAAGAAATAAAAGTGTTTCAATTTTTCTTATCATGTAAGCTTTGTCACCTTCAGCACACACTGGGTAACAACAGGCCGTGTGTGTAACTAGAAGGCCTCTGACCACTACATCCAGATGTGCTTTAGTTTCTCCTTATCTTGGGCCAGTCATGAACTTTTCCCCTCGAATCACTCTATGCATCTACGCACAAGCAGTTCTTGCACTACAGTTACTGTTCCAGGGGAAAATCTCATTTCTACCATCTTGGACTCCTATCTCAATCCCACGAGTTTAGCACTGCCCAACCATTATCTAAAACCTGTTTTTAAGCCTCATGTCATCACTTTTTGCTGCTTTGAATGAGCAATCAGAGAAGAGAATTTCACCTGGACAATAGGGATGAAAAAGGGCAAAATGCATGCATATACAGCATACTATTAAATATTTGGGTTAACCCTTGCTCCCTTTGCGTCTAAAGAAGAGGAGCCCCTCACTCTATCACCCCGTACTTGGGCGGCTTTACAAGCTATGAATTTCGTACGGAATGTAGAGCCACTCCTCAACCCGTTCGCTCCAGGTGACCAGGTCCTGTTGTCTGTCCTCCGTAAAGCGGTACACCTTCTTCTTCACATCCTTACAGTCGTGCGTGCGCAATCAGACTGGACAGCAGAGAAGGGTATTTTGCCTGATGGGTGGTATTAGCTGACTTAGAAATCAAAATAAAGTCATGTCTCTATTTTGATGAAGGGAGAGAGAGGGAGAGACAGAGACACTTGTATTCTAAATGTAGATATGGCACAGTTCATTTCATAGGGCAGCAAAGTTTAGCTAAAACATTAGTACCATTTACAAGTCAGAGAGAAAGTTTAAAATGGGAAGGGTATAAATGAAAGCAATATGTAGTATACTACAGGTGAGATCAGAACCAGGGATGAAAAAGTCCCTTATCATGTATGCCTTATCATGTATGCCTTTCGTCACCTTCAGCACAGCCTGGGTAACAACAAGCCATGCATGTATCTAGAAGGCCTCTGACCAGTACAGCCAGTATCCTTTACCATTTCAGCCGCCCAGACGTGAAGCTCACGTCCGGGGAGCTGCTCTGCTGCGCTCCCCCGCTCCTGCGCGCGATCGCGGGCGTGCCTCCATGTCCCCGCGGTGTCCCCCGGTAGCCCTGGGATCAGTGAAAGGGAACATGGTTCCCGATCATGGATCCCTGTCCCCTGCAGAAAAACCGAAGCGCTCACCCGTGAGGCTTCGGCTCTTCTGCCCGGAAAAATTTCAGCATCCCCCTTGTACTTCCGCTTAGCGAGAAGTACAAGGAGGGAAAACAAAAATGAAGGTGGCCATCTTGTGGCCAAATAGTAAAACTACTTCTACACATTTTTACACTACAATTTACACATATAGCAACATTAAAAATTTACTGTTTATGTCCCACACCAAAATATTCCCCAAATAAAATTTTTAATAGAAAAAAAAATTAAAATTAAAAATAAAAGAAACATAAATAGTTACCTAAGGGTCTGAACTTAAATATGCATTTGAAGGGGGTATACTACAAACATGTTTTAAATTATAAGCTTGTAAATTGTGATGGGTGCAAAACGGAAACAATGCACCTTTATTTCCAAATAAAATGTTGGCGCCATACATTGTGATAGGGACAAAATTTAAATGGTATAATAACCGAGACATACGGGCAAATAAAATACATAGGTTTTAATTATGGTAGCATGGATTATTTTAGAGCTATAATGGCCGAAAACTTTTTTCTTATTAATCCAGTTAAAATGCATTTACAGTAAAGTGGCTCTTAGCAAAATGTACCACCCACAAAAAGCCCAATTAGTGGTGGAAAAAACAAGATATAGATCAATAAATTGTGATAAGTAGTGATAAAGTTATTAGCGAATGAATGGGAGCTGAAAATAGCTCCGAAGCATAAGGTAAAAAAATCCCAGTGGGCTGAAATGGTTAACTTACCTGGGGCTTCTTCCAGCCCCCTGTAGTCCTACAGGTCCCTCACTGTCCTCCCAGTCCAAGCTGTTCTGCTGCTTTACCCCTTCAAAAGCTAGCCCGCTGAGCCCCTTCATGGGCTACTGTGCATGGGCGGCCCTGGATAAGTGTCTCCTTGATCGTTCTGTGAATGCGCAGTTCCGAAGATCAATCAGTGCAAATGCAGGACGATCTAGGCGATACATGGCTGAGACCACACATGCGCAGCAGCCATCATCAGGGATCAGGCGGCAAGCTGTCAGAGGGACACAGCAGCAAAATGGTTCGGACCAGGAGGAGAGCAAGGGACCTGAAGCAATACAACAGGCTGAAAAAGTCCCAAGTACGTTAGAGGCAGTCCCTGGATCAAAAGTCTTGAGAGTTTGACCAACACTATCAAATATACACACATACACATAACTATAAACATTCTAGAAGACATTTAAAAATGTCCATATGTTTCAAGACATGTATTTATCTTGAAATAAAAATGGCCTGCAGCACCTAGTATTAGCTGCTGGTGTAAGCAGCAGCTAATTACTAGGCCTTAAGCCCCTTAGCTTCCGAGTTCCAATGAGATCGGGCGCATTTAACTTAGTTTGGCCGCAGGCAATGTTGTTATAACGTAAAAAATGCTCAGTGTCTGTAACTGAAATTTATATTACTCTATCTATCTAAATATATATATATATATATATATATATATATATATATATATATATACATATATTTTTCAAATAGATATTTATTTACATGTTTCAAAACATTTAAACATATGCATATTTTGAGAAAAATAAAAGCGCACAAATCAACACTTTTAGAATACCCAGATGATCAAGGAGGCAAATAACCCTTGCAAAGCATGATACAATATGCTTTAAAAGGAAAAAAAATCCTTCTTGGCTCTAAACGGCAACTGGATAAAATCCCTGGATCAACAGTCTACATGCCATTGCAGAAACAATGAAAATATTTTAAGAAATAAAAGTGTTTCAATTTTTCTTATCATGTAAATTTTGTCACCTTCAGCACACACTGGGTAACAACAGGCCATGTGTGTAACTAGAAGGCCTCTGACCACTACATCCAGATGTGCTTTAGTTTCTCCTTATCTTGGGCCAGTCATAAACTTTTCCCCTCGAATCACTCTATGCATCTACGCACAAGCAGTTCTTGCACTACAGTTACTGTTCCAGGGGAAAATCTCATTTCTACCATCTTGGACTCCTATCTCAATCCCACGAGTTTAGCACTGCCCAACCATTATCTAAAACCTGTTTTTAAGCCTCATGTCATCACTTTTTGCTGCTTTGAATGAGCCATCAGAGAAGAGAATTTCACCTGGACCATAGGGATGAAAAACGGCAAAATGCATGCATATACAGCACACTATTAAATATTTGGGTTAACCCTTGCTCCCTTTGCATCTAAAGAAGAGGAGCCCCTCACTCTATCACCCCGTACTTGGGCGGCTTTACAAGCTAGGCCTTTCGTATGGAATGTAGAGCCACTCCTCAACCCGTTCGCTCCGGGTGACCAGGTCCTGTTGTCTGTCCTCCGTAAAGCGGTACACCTTCTTCCCATCCTTACAGTCGTGCGTGCGCAATCAGACGGGACAGCAGAGAAGGGTATTTTGCCTGATGGGTGGGATTAGCTGACTTAGAATTCAAAATAAAGTCATGTGTGATGATCCGCTCAGCTGGCTGCACAGGCAGACAGCTGTTTGTCCATTCCTCTAGTCTGTGGGCTGCAGGTCTCTGGAACAGAGACCTGTCTTTTCATTGCAAGTTTCTGTTCTGTTCTCTTGCTGGGGAATTTGCATACATTCGTTATGCAAATCCCCTACCTGCCTTCTTTGATGACTGGCACTATAAGAGCTTTATCTTTCCCAGAATGCTTTGCTGGTCATTTCCCTTCCATGCTCAGTTCCTGATGGACACTGCTGGAGTGTCAGCCATTGCTATCTAGTATAGTTAATTCCTGGGGGTTGCTTTAGGCTCCCCTTCTAGCCCAGTCAGGTTGTATTATCTGTATTGCCTGTTCTGTCTTGTCTTGCCTGTTTGCCATTGTCCTGTCCCTATGGTGGTTGACAGGAAATGGTTCTGATCTATGTTCTTGGAGTATAGCTGGTGCAGCTGTTGCTACCAGCTATCTCTTCTGTTCTGTTTCCTGGGATCGCGCTAGCTACTTTGTGCTAGCGCTGGGGATCCTTCTGTTCTGTTTCTTGGGATCGCGCTAGCTACTTTGTGCGAGCGCTGGGGATCCTTCTGTTCTGTCTTGTCGGTCGCGATTGCGCTGTCACCAACGGCGGTTGATAGCGAATCGTTCTGTCTTGCTGAGATCGCACTAGCCGCTAGCGTTAGCGGCTGTGGATCTTTCTGATCTGTGTTCCTGCTTGGATCACACTTGCTCTGGCGGAAGAGCGGTGGATCCTTCCTGCCTAGTTCTTGTTTTTCGTGTGTCTGTCTTGTCCGCTGCGCTTGCTACAGGCTCGGTGAGGTAACCGTTAAGCAAGCGCTCGCGTCCCCTGTTTCATGTTTGTCTGTTTATGGTTAGTTAGGCGTGCTTGTCTCTATTGTGCTTATCACGTGGAGATCGCGCATAACCGCGTGCACTGTTGCGAATGAGTGCGGTGTTCGCGGTTAGCTAGCGGTTGTTATTTTCCGTATCTCCTTATTGTATTTGCTGTGCCTTTGCTACCCTCGTATTCTATTCTGTTCTGCCTTGTGTCACGTCTCGCGATCGCACCTCTCGCGATCGCGTTCCTATTTTGTATCTGCTGTTGTGTGTGCGCGGTCGCGGAGTGGCGACTGGATTGGCGCACACACATACAACCTATCCCTTTTGCTCCATCTCATTCGCAATCGCCTCTCTTGCGATTGCGTTCTGCGCTTCGTACAATTCCTGTCTGGCACTTGTGGAGGTACAGAGGATTGGTTCCTCTGCACTCCCCAGCGCCATCTGCCGACAGGAATTTCCCTCTACAGGTGCGTAGCACCTTTTGCTGGGTTCCTGCTAATTATACGCTTGTGGAGGATCTCCGCCGTGTCAGCGCACGCGTTGTGCGCTGATCACGGGGAAAGTTCCACAATCGTGACAGAATGACCAGCCATACCCAAAACCCCAGTGTAGACGGAATTTCCGATTTGTACGATTTTGTCGAATATGGCTCTTGTACCTTTAAGAGATTTAAAAAACTTGAACCTGAATCAGCAGACGAATTTTTGTCTGAGTGTATGAAACTGTTAGCGAACCCTGAATTCCAATGCACCCCAGTGTCTACCTGGGCCCCCCAAATGGTCTACATTCTGTTGGGGGGTGAAATGTTAATGTGGGGTTATGATGTGTTAAATCATACCACCCTGAGTCAAAGACCCCTGGAATTCTTGGCCTTTTTAATTCACAATTGGCTGAGATTACCTCAATTACCATACCCCCTTAATGAGTTGTTGTCAGCAGCTCAATCAGCTGTTCCATCTACTCTGTCATCCACAAAGCAGCCATCCAAAGCCTCTAAGTCTAAACGTAAAAGATCTAGGAAGGCTTCCCAGCGGAAAGATCCGTTGCCCCTAGCAACCACAAATAAAGAGGTTATTTCTGTCAAGTCTGAAATGGGCAAAACCATGCAGTATGATAATGATGTTTATAATGCATCTGCTGATCAGTTTCCAGGGTTTTTGCCCCAATCCAAAGCTTATGTGGATCCTGCTATAGGTAGGATCGCACACTACATTAAGGGCTCGTTCCCACTATCGCGAATCTGCATGCGTCCAACGCATGCAGATCCGCACATGTGATGCAAGTGGATGGGCCTGTTTCCACTGTAGCGTTGTTGAGGTGCGTTTTTTTCAGCGTGAAAAAAACGCACAAAAGAGCCAACGATTTCGCCTGCGTCGGGAATCCGTGCGAATCGCCGCTAATGTATTTAATAGTAAAAACGCATGCGTTTGTTACATGCGTTTTTACCCGCGATTTCGCGTGCGATTTCGCACCTTTTTCAATTTTATTTAGCCCTGGCAGTGTCATGGTTAATTTCGCATGGCACCCTGCCATGCGAAATCGCATGCGAAATCGCGGGTAAAAACGCATGTGGAAACGCATCCGCATGCGTTTTTACAAGCGTCGGAATGCGGCCGAAATCGCGTCGCAACAGTGGAAACAAGCCCTTAAGCAGTTAAAAAATCTGTTCTTGTTCCTGAACTCCACCCCTATGGAGATTATTTGGATACTGGCCTGTTTGAACCCCCATTTGCTTCCTGGGATATTGGGGCCTTGCTGGAAGAATTCGATTTTGATTGGAAAGCCTTTTGCGATTTTTACATCGCAAAAAGCGAAGATGTCTTGAATGCTTGTCTTGACTCTATGTACCTTCTGATTGATTCCGATGAATGTGACGAGGATGATGTGGATCTGGTGATCTATGTATGGCAAACGATTTTGGATGAGTTGCACACACACCAACCAATTGATTTCAATAAAGAGACATCGTTGTCGGATGATTGTTCCTGCCTTTCTGGGGTAAAGCATGTGAGTCTTGACTTTGTGCAATCTGAAATGAATGAGTGTGCCGCTGTGGTTGATTCCTGTGCGAATCCTGAAGGATTCGCTCCTGACAGTGTGCAGTTTGAATCTGTGCGATCTGATGCCTGTTTCTCGAATGTTCCTGCAGATTGTGATCGGCATGAGTCTGCCGGTTTCCTCAAGGATGTGTGGGATCCTTTGTCATTTAGAAACAGATCTTTGAGATCTTCCGTCTGTGACCCTGCTATGGGGAAAATTTCTCGACTATGCAGCGTCAAAAGTAAAATTATTATGCCTAATAAAGTTTATCCTGTTGATGTCGCCATTTCTTCTGCAAATGAGTTTCTGTCTCACCCTGTTCACACCTGTGCAGGCCTGTTGCCTGATGACAGTTGCTCCAGTGTTTCTGTCCTAGATGCCTTGCAGTCTGCTCCGCAGATCGCGGAAGTTTGCGATATGGAAGCGTCAGTTTCGCAACCTAAAGCGATCTTGGATCCGCAAATTTTGCGTTCTGACTCCTCGGAATTGACATTGTTAGCCGAATCTAAGAGTGAGACAGCGCTTCGGTTTTGCGAATCTGATGCTGAAGCTTCTTTGCCTTGTCCAGAGAAGCTTTCTCTGAACCTGCCCTGTACCATGAATGAAGGCATGATGTCCACTTGCATTGACATTTGCGAGTCTGATTCTGAAGAAAGTATTGACTCTCCACCCAGTACTCTGGATGAGTCAATATTGCCTTGTACAATATCTCCTGCCCTGCCCCTAGAGGCTCGTCTAGGTATTGCTGCTATTTTTACCTGTCTTTCTGCAGTTTTGGAATTGCAAGCTAGTTTGACTACTACGCAGAGTTCTGGGTGCAGCGAGATTAAAGTTAGGAAGTCAGTGTGTGGTCCAGTGAATATTCCTGTACGTTCCACTCATGATGATGAAATTCAGTCTCAGTTTATGGTGGAACCTTCCCTGGGACATCTGCCCTGTTCTCAAAATAAAGTTCCAGTTTTGCCCTGTAACATGGATAGTACAGAATCCTTCTTAGACAACTTGAAAAATGATGTTCCTGAGGTCTTGTTTGATGATCTAAAGGTCTCCGAGTTCCTCCCAAAGGGTGTAGAACTTGTAGGAGATGTCTCCTGCCCCCCAGGTCCTTCTGAGGTGTTGCCCACTTCAGTAGGCATTGCTGCCTTGCTGACTACTTTTGCAGCTCTTGTGGAGCTTCATTCATGTGTAGTCAATGATGATGTTACAGTTACAGAAAATTCTGAATTTGAGTCTGAGTCTTCTTTTGAAAGACCAGTACCTGTGATCTTTACTCGTGATGATTTTCTGCCCGGTACTGGTTTTGGTCTTGTCGTGTCGGACTCTGAGGTTGGCAGTTCCCCGACATGTCCTGAGGTTTCTCCTGTACTAGTGTACCCCGATGTGCTCTGTGACCCAGAAAGCCCAAGTGTGCCTCGGTTACCAGCATACTCAGATGCTTCCTCAGTGGAGACATGTTCTGATATAGCCTGCCTGCTTGCATGCCCAGAAGTGGTCCCTGAAAGTCCTGATCATGATGGGTGTCCTGCTAATTTTGAGTCTGGAATGATCATAGGTTCCATAGGGGTTCTTGGTGGTTCTCCATGTGAGCCTGGTGAGCGTTCTGGCTTCTTGGGATCTCTGCGGAGCTTCAAGGCGTTCTGGGAGATTCCGGGAAAGGTTTTGCTTGGTGCCCTGAATACGATCAGCAATGGCTTTGGTGTTGTAAGGGACACTTCGAACAGGTATTGCGGCAGGTTTGGTATTCTTGGACGCTCCTTGGAAGGTGGTGGGTATTGTCTGGAGGGTGTCGATGGCTTCTTCTCTGGTGTCCACAGTCCTGATGGGTGTTACGCTGAGACTTGCAGTGCTGATGGGCATGTTTCGGTGGCTTCTGCTTCTGATGAGGTCGGTTTCGGATGGACTGACTCTGGAATTGGGCCTTGTCGGGCTGTCCTGACCTTCATGAGTCTTCAGTTAGAGTTTTGTGATGTTACCAGTCTTGAGGGATGTCTGGAATCCATCCCTAGAAGGGGGGGTACTGTGATGATCCGCTCAGCTGGCTGCACAGGCAGACAGCTGTTTGTCCATTCCTCTAGTCTGTGGGCTGCAGGTCTCTGGAACAGAGACCTGTCTTTTCATTGCAAGTTTCTGTTCTGTTCTCTTGCTGGGGAATTTGCATACATTCGTTATGCAAATCCCCTACCTGCCTTCTTTGATGACTGGCACTATAAGAGCTTTATCTTTCCCAGAATGCTTTGCTGGTCATTTCCCTTCCATGCTCAGTTCCTGATGGACACTGCTGGAGTGTCAGCCATTGCTATCTAGTATAGTTAATTCCTGGGGGTTGCTTTAGGCTCCCCTTCTAGCCCAGTCAGGTTGTATTATCTGTATTGCCTGTTCTGTCTTGTCTTGCCTGTTTGCCATTGTCCTGTCCCTATGGTGGTTGACAGGAAATGGTTCTGATCTATGTTCTTGGAGTATAGCTGGTGCAGCGGTTGCTACCAGCTATCTCTTCTGTTCTGTTTCCTGGGATCGCGCTAGCTACTTTGTGCTAGCGCTGGGGATCCTTCTGTTCTGTTTCTTGGGATCGCGCTAGCTACTTTGTGCGAGCGCTGGGGATCCTTCTGTTCTGTCTTGTCGGTCGCGATTGCGCTGTCACCAACGGCGGTTGATAGCGAATCGTTCTGTCTTGCTGAGATCGCACTAGCCGCTAGCGTTAGCGGCTGTGGATCTTTCTGATCTGTGTTCCTGCTTGGATCACACTTGCTCTGGCGGAAGAGCGGTGGATCCTTCCTGCCTAGTTCTTGTTTTTCGTGTGTCTGTCTTGTCCGCTGCGCTTGCTACAGGCTCGGTGAGGTAACCGTTAAGCAAGCGCTCGCGTCCCCTGTTTCATGTTTGTCTGTTTATGGTTAGTTAGGCGTGCTTGTCTCTATTGTGCTTATCACGTGGAGATCGCGCATAACCGCGTGCACTGTTGCGAATGAGTGCGGTGTTCGCGGTTAGCTAGCGGTTGTTATTTTCCGTATCTCCTTATTGTATTTGCTGTGCCTTTGCTACCCTCGTATTCTATTCTGCTCTGCCTTGTGTCACGTCTCGCGATCGCACCTCTCGCGATCGCGTTCCTATTTCGTATCTGCTGTTGTGTGTGCGCGGTCGCGGAGTGGCGACTGGATTGGCGCACACACATACAACCTATCCCTTTTGCTCCATCTCATTCGCAATCGACTCTCTTGCGATTGCGTTCTGCGCTTCGTACAATTCCTGTCTGGCACTTGTGGAGGTACAGAGGATTGGTTCCTCTGCACTCCCCAGCGCCATCTGCCGACAGGAATTTCCCTCTACAGGTGCGTAGCACCTTTTGCTGGGTTCCTGCTAATTATACGCTTGTGGAGGATCTCCGCCGTGTCAGCGCACGCGTTGTGCGCTGATCACGGGGAAAGTTCCACAATCGTGACATCATGTCTCTATTTTGAGGAAGGGAGAGAGAGGGAGAGACAGAGACACTTGTATTCTAAATGTAGATATGGCAGAGTTCATTTCATAGGGCAGCAAAGTTTAGCAAAAACTTTAGTACCATTTACAAGTCAGAGAAAAAGTTTAAAATGGGAAGGGTATAGATGAAAGCAATATCTAGTATACTACAGGTGAGATCAGAACCAGGGATGAAAAAGTCCTTTATCATGTATGCCTTATCATGTATGCCTTTCGTCACCTTCAGCACAGCCTGGGTAACAACAAGCCATGCATGCATCTAGAAGGCCTCTGACCAGTACAGCCAGTATCCTTTAACCATTTCAGCCACCCAGACGTGAAGCTCACGTCCGGGCGGCTGCTCTGCTGCGCTCCCCCGCTCCTGCGCGCGATCGCGCCTCCATGTCCCCGCGGTGTCCCCCGGTAGCCCTGGGATCAGTGAAAGGGAACATGGTTCCCGATCACGGATCCCTGTCCCCCGCAGAAAAACCGAAGCGCTCACCCGTGAGGCTTCGGCTCTTCTGCCCGGAAAAATGTCAGCATCCCCCTTGTACTTCCGCTTAGCGAGAAGTACAAAGGAGGGAAAACAAAAATGAAGGTGGCCATCTTGTGGCCAAATAGTAAAACTACTTCTACACATTTTTACACTACAATTTACACATATAGCAACATTAAAAATTTACTGTTTATGTCCCACACCAAAATATTCCCCAAATAAAATTTTTAACAGAAAAAAAAAATTAAAATTAAAAATAAAAAAAAGACATAAATAGTTACCTAAGGGTCTGAACTTTTTAAATATGCATTTGAAGGGGGTATACTACAAACATGTTTTAAATTATAAGCTTGTAAATAGTGATGGGTGCAAAACGGAAACAATGCACCTTTATTTCCAAATAAAATATTGGCGCCATACATTGTGATAGGGACAAAATTTAAATTGTATAATAACCGAGACATACAGGCAAATAAAATACATAGGTTTTAATTATGGTAGCATGGATTATTTTAGAGCTATAATGGCCGAAAACTTAGAAATAACGAATTTTTTCCATTGTTTTCTTATTAATCCTGTTAAAATGCATTTACAGTAAAGTGGCTCTTAGCAAAATGTACCACCCACAGAAAGCCCAATTAGTGGCGGAAAAAACAAGATATAGATCAATAAATTGTGATAAGTAGTGATAAAGTTATTAGCGCATGAATGGGAGCTGAAAATTGCTCCGAAGCATAAGGTGAAAAATCCCAGCGGGCTGAAATGGTTAACTTACCTGGGGCTTCTTCCAGCCCCCTGTAGTCCTACAGGTTATTATTATTATTATTATTATTATTTATTGTATTTATAAAGCGCCAACATATTACGCAGCGCTGGACAATAAATATATACAATGATACAAGGATGACATACATAGAACAAAGTTATACATACAAATTGTACGAAATACATGATCATGCAATATGGGCTGGTTAGGTAGGCCCAGTAATACAAGTACAGGCTGTCATAGGACAGGAGCACATGATCCTGTAGATTACACTAGGGAGTGGAGGACCCTGCCAGAGGCTTACAATCTAAAGGGAGGGGTGGAAACACTAGGGGGGGGCTGTTAAATATTCCTTAGAGAGTTACTGTGTGGTAGGAGGTGGGTAGGCCATCATAAAGAGGTGGGTTTTGAGGGCTTGCTTGAATGTGTTGAAAGAGGGAGCAAGTCTGATGGGTGGTGGAAGGGCATTCCAGAGGGTGGGGGCAGCTCTTGAGAAATCCTGCAGGCGGGCATGGGAGTGTGAAATGCGCGGGGTGGTGAGGCGAAGGTCGTTGGAGGAACGGAGGGGGCGACCTGGTGTATACTTGTGAACAAGCTGCGAGATGTAGGTAGGGCATGTTTTGTGCACAGATTTAGGCATAGAATCTTGAAACTTATCCTGAGACGGATAGGGAGCCAGTGCAGGGATTCACAAAGGGGAGATGTGGATGCAGAGCGGTGCGAAGAATGGATGAGTCTTGCAGCCGCGTTCATCACTGATTGAAGGGAGGCAGTGCGTTTCAGGGGGAGGCCAGAAAGGAGTGAGTTACAGTAATCAAGGCGGGAGATGATGAGGGCATGGATGAGCAGTTTGGTCGTGTCCGGGGTTAAGAATGGGCGGATCTTGGAGATATTACGGAGGTGGAAATTGCAGGCTCTTGCGATGTTTTGGATGTGTGGGATGAAGGAGAGGTCAGAGTCCAAGGTGACACCCAGGCAGCGGGCCTGGGAGGTAGGGAGAATGGTTGTGTTGTCGATTGTGAGGTGGAAACCTGGGATGGGTGCAGCAGCATGGGGTGGAAGGATCAGGAGCTCAGTTTTGTCTAGGTTAAGCTTTAGGAACCTAGCTGACATCCAGGAGGAAATTGCTGAGAGACACGAGGAGACCTTGTTTATGGTGGTGGCTGAGAGATCGGGGGTATGGAGGTAAATCTGAGTGTCATCTGCATAAAGGTGGTAATTGAAGCCCAGGGAGGAGATAAGCTTGCCAATTGAGGAAGTGTATATGGAGAAAAGTAGGGGGCCTAGAACAGAGCCCTGGGGGACCCCAACTGAAAGGGGGGCAGGAGTTGAGGAGGAGCCATTGAAGGAAGTGGTGAAGGAGCGATTGGATAGGTAGGAGATCCAGGCCAAGGCAAGCCCATGGATGCCCATGGACTGTAGTGATTGGAGGAGGAGGGAGTGGTCAACAGTGTCAAATGCTGCAGAGAGGTCAAGGAAGAGCAGGATGGAATAACTGCCTTTGGCCTTGGCAAGGGTAAGGTCGTTGACCACCTTGGCGAGGGCTGTTTCAGTTGAGTGCGCAGGTCGGAATCCAGACTGTAGGGGGTCAAGTAGGGCATTGGTGTTGATGTATTGGGTAATGCGCTGGTGGACTAGGCGTTCGAGGAGTTTAGAAGCATAGGGAAGGAGGGAGATTGGGCGGTAGTTTGAGGGTAGGAATGGGTCGAGTGAGGGTTTTTTCAGCAGGGGAAGCACAGTGGCCTGTTTGAATGCTTTGGGGAAGGTCCCTCACTGTCCTCCCAGTCCAAGCTGTTCTGCTGCTTTACCCCTTCAAAAGCTAGCCCGCTGAGCCCCTTCATGGGCTACTGTGCATGGGCGGCCCTGGATAAGTGTCTCCTTGATCGTTCTGTGAATGCGCAGTTCCGAAGATCAATCAGTGCAAATGCAGGACGATCTAGGCGATATTTGGCTGGGACCACACATGCGCAGCAGCCACCATCAGGGTTCAGGCGGCAAGCTGTCGGAGGGACACAGCAGCAAAATGGTTCGGACCAGGAGGAGAGCAAGGGACCTGAAGCAATACAACAGGCTGAAAAAGTCCCAAGTACGTTAGAGGCAGTCCCTAGATCAAAAGTCTTGATAGTGTGACCAACACAATCAAATATACACACATACACATAACTATAAACATTCTAGAAGACATTTAAAAATGTCCATATGTTTCAAGACATGTACTTATCTAGAAATAAAAATTGCCTGCAGCACCTAGTATTAGCTGCTGGTGTAAGCAGCGGCTAATTACTAGGCCTTAAGCCCCTTAGCTTCCGAGTTCCAATGAGATCGGGCGCATTTAACTTAGTTTGGCAGCAGGCAATGTTGTTATAACGTAAAAAATGCTCAGTGTCTCTAACTGAAATCTATATTACTCTATCTATCTACATATATATATATATATATATATATATATATATATATATATATATATATATATATATATATATATATACATATATTTTTCAAATAGATATTTATTTACATGTTTCAAAACATTTAAACATATGCATATTTTGAGAAAAATAAAAGCGCACAAATCAACACTTTTAGAATACCCAGATGATCAAGGAGGCAAATAACCCTTGCAAAGCATGATACAATATGCTTTAAAAGGGAAAAAAAATCCTTCTTGGCTCTAAACGGCAACTGGATAAAATCCCTGGATCAACAGTCTACATGGCATTGCAGAAACAATGAAAATATTTTAGGAAATAAAAGTGTTTCAATTTTTCTCATCATGTAAGCTTTGTCACCTTCAGCACACACTGGGTAACAACAGGCCATGTGTGTAACTAGAAGGCCTCTGACCACTACATCCAGATGTGCTTTAGTTTCTCCTTATCTTGGGCCAGTCATGAACTTTTCCCCTCGAATCACTCTATGCATCTACGCACAAGCAGTTCTTGCACTACAGTTACTGTTCCAGGGGAAAATCTCATTTCTACCATCTTGGACTCCTATCTCAATCCCACGAGTTTAGCACTGCCCAACCATTATCTAAAACCTGTTTTTAAGCCTCATGTCATCATTTTTGCTGCTTTGAATGAGCGATCAGAGAAGAGAATTTCACCTGGACAATAGGGATGAAAAAGGGCAAAATGCATGCATATACAGCACACTATTAAATATTTGGGTTAACCCTTGCTCCCTTTGCGTCTAAAGAAGAGGAGCCCCTCACTCTATCACCCCGTACTTGGGCGGCTTTACAAGCCAGGCCTTTCGTACGGAATGTAGAGCCACTCCTCAACCCGTTCGCTCTGGGTGACCAGGTCCTGCTGTCTGTCCTCCGTAAAGCGGTACACCTTCTTCCCATCCTTACAGTCGTGCGTGCGCAATCAGACGGGACAGCAGAGAAGGGTATTTTGCCTGATGGGTGGGATTAGCTGACTTAGAAATCAAAATAAAGTCATGTCTCTATTTTGATGAAGGGAGAGAGAGGGAGAGACAGAGACACTTGTATTCTAAATGTAGATATGGCAAAGTTCATTTCATAGGGCAGCAAAGTTTAGCTAAAACATTAGTACCATTAACAAGTCAGAGAGAACGTTTAAAATGGGAAGGGTATAAATGAAAGCAATATGTAGTATACTACAGGTGAGATCAGAACCAGGGATGAAAAAGTCCCTTATCATGTATGCCTTATCATGTATGCCTTTTCGTCACCTTCAGCACAGCCTGGGTAACAACAAGCCATGCATGTATCTAGAAGGCCTCTGACCAGTACAGCCAGTATCCTTTAACCATTTCAGCCGCCCAGACATGAAGCTCACGTCCGGGCGGCTGCTCTGCTGCACTCCCCCGCTCCTGCGCGCGATCGCGGGCGCGCCTCCATGTCCCCGCGGTGTCCCCCGGTAGCCCTGGGATCAGTGAAAGGGAACATGGTTCCCGATCACGGATCCCTGTCCCCCGCAGAAAAACCGAAGCTCTCACCCGTGAGGCTACGGCTTTTCTGCCCGGAAAAATTTCAGCATCCCCCTTGTACTTCCGCTTAGCGAGAAGTACAAGGAGGGAAAACAAAATTGAAGGTGGCCATCTTGTGGCCAAATAGCAAAACTACTTCTACACATTTTTACACTACAATTTACACATGTAGCAACATTAAAAATTTACTGTTTATGTCCCACACCAAAATATTCCCCAAATAAAATTTTTAATAGAAAAAAAAATTAAAATTAAAAATAAAAAAAGACATAAATAGTTACCTAAGGGTCTGAACTTTTTAAATATGCATTTGAAGGGGGTATACTACAAACATGTTTTAAATTATAAGCTTGTAAATTGTGATGGGTGCAAAACGGAAACAATGCACCTTTATTTCCAAATAAAATATTGGCGCCATACATTGTGATAGGGACAAAATTTAATTGGTATAATAACCGAGACATACGGGCAAATAAAATACATAGGTTTTAATTATGGTAGCATGGATTATTTTAGAGCTATAATGGCCGAAAACTTAGAAATAATGCATTTTTTCCATTTTTTTCTTATTAATCCTATTAAAATGCATTTACAGTAAAGTGGCTCTTAGCAAAATGTACCACCCACAGAAAGCCTAATTAGTGGTGGAAAAAACAAGATATAGATCAATAAATTGTGATAAGTAGTGATAAAGTTATTAGCGCATGAATGGGAGCTGAAAATTGCTCCGAAGCATAAGGTGAAAAATCCCCGCGGGCTGAAATGGTTAACTTACCTGGGGCTTCTTCCAGCCCCCTGTAGTCCTACAGGTCCCCCACTGTCCTTCCAATCCAAGCTGTTCTGCTGCTTTACCCCTTCAAAAGCTAGCCCGCTGAGCCCCTTCATGGGCTACTGTGCATGGGCGGCCCTGGATAAGTGTCTCCTTGATCGTTCTGTGAATGCGCAGTTCCGAAGATCAATCAGTGCAAATGCAGGACGATCTAGGCGATACTTGGCTGGGACCACACATGCGCAGCAGCCATCATCAGGGATCAGGCGGCAAGCTGTCGGAGGGACACAGCAGCAAAATGGTTCGGACCAGGAGGAGAGCAAGGGACCTGAAGCAATACAACAGGCTGAAAAAGTCCCAAGTACGTTAGAGGCAGTCCCTGGATCAAAAGTCTTGAGAGTTTAACCAACACTATCAAATATACACACATACACATAACTATAAACATTCTAGAAGACATTTAAAAATGTCCATATGTTTTAAGACATGTATTTATCTTGAAATAAAAATTGCCTGCAGCACCTAGTATTAGCTGCTGGTGTAAGCAGCGGCTAATTACTAGGCCTTAAGCCCCTTAGCTTCCGAGTTCCAATGAGATCGGGCGCATTTAACTTAGTTTGGCCGCAGGCAATGTTGTTATAACGTAAAAAATGCTCAGTGTCTGTAACTGAAATTTATATTACTCTATCTATCTAAATATATATATATATATATATATATATATATATATATATATATATATATATACACATATATTTTTCAAATAGATATTTATTTACATGTTTCAAAACATTTAAACATATGCATATTTTGAGCAAAATAAAAGCGCACAAATCAACACTTTTAGAATACCCAGATGATCAAGGAGGCAAATAACCCTTGCAAAGCATGATACAATATGCTTTAAAAGGGAAAAAAATCCTTCTTGGCTCTAAACGGCAACTGGATAAAATCCCTGGATCAACAGTCTACATGGCATTGCAGAAACAATGAAAATATTTTAAGGAAATAAAGTGTTTCAATTTTTCTTATCATGTAAGCTTTGTCACCTTCAGCACACACTGGGTAACAACAGGCCATGTGTGTAACTAGAAGGCCTCTGACCACTACATCCAGATGTGCTTTAGTTTCTCCTTATCTTGGGCCAGTCATGAACTTTTCCCCTCGAATCACTCTATGCATCTACGCACAAACAGTTCTTGCACTACAGTTACTGTTCCAGGGGAAAATCTCATTTCTACCATCTTGGACTCCTATCTCAATCCCACGAGTTTAGCACTGCCCAACCATTATCTAAAACCTGTTTTTAAGCCTCATGTCATCACTTTTTGCTGCTTTGAATGAGCGATCAGAGAAGAGAATTTCACCTGGACAATAGGGATGAAAAAGGGCAAAATGCATGCATATACAGCATACTATTAAATATTTGGGTTAACCCTTGCTCCCTTTGCGTCTAAAGAAGAGGAGCCCCTCACTCTATCACCCCGTACTTGGGCGGCTTTACAAGCTAGGCCTTTCGTACGGAATGTAGAGCCACTCCTCAACCCGTTCGCTCTGGGTGACCAGGTCCTGCTGTCTGTCCTCCGTAAAGCGGTACACCTTCTTCCCATCCTTACAGTCGTGCGTGCGCAATCAGACGGGACAGCAGAGAAGGGTATTTTGCCTGATGGGTGGGATTAGCTGACTTAGAAATCAAAATAAAGTCATGTCTCTATTTTGATGAAGGGAGAGAGAGGGAGAGACAGAGACACTTGTATTCTAAATGTAGATATGGCAAAGATCATTTCATAGGGCAGCAAAGTTTAGCTAAAACATTAGTGCCATTTACAAGTCAGAGAGAAAGTTTAAAATGGGAAGGGTATAAATGAAAGCAATATGTAGTATACTACAGGTGAGATCAGAACCAGGGATGAAAAAGTCCCTTATCATGTATGCCTTATCATGTATGCCTTTCGTCACCTTCAGCACAGCCTGGGTAACAACAAGCTATGCATGTATCTAGAAGGCCTCTGACCAGTACAGCCAGTATCCTTTAAGCATTTCAGCCGCCCAGACGTGAAGCTCACGTCCGGGCGGCTGCTCTGCTGCACTCCCCCGCTCCTGCGCGCGATCGCGGGCGCGCCTCCATGTCCCCGCGGTGTCCCCCAGTAGCCCTGGGATCAGTGAAAGGGAACATGGTTCCCGATCACGGATCCCTGTCTTCCGCAGAAAACCGAAGCGCTCACCCGTGAGGCTTCGGCTCTTCTGCCCGGAAAAATTTCAGCATCCCCCTTGTACTTCCGCTTAGCGAGAAGTACAAGGAGGGAAAACAAAAATGAAGGTGGCCATCTTGTGGCCAAATAGTAAAACTACTTCTACACATTTTTACACTACAATTTACACATATAGCAACATTAAAAATTTACTGTTTATGTCCCACACCAAAATATTCCCCAAATAAAATGTTTAATAGAAAAAAAAATTAAAATAAAAAATAAAAAAAGACATAAATAGTTACCTAAGGGTCTGAACTTTTTAAATATGCATTTGAAGGGGGTATACTACAAACATGTTTTAAATTATAAGCTTGTAAATTGTGATGGGTGCAAAACGGAAACAATGCACCTTTATTTCCAAATAAAATATTGGCGCCATACATTGTGATAGGGACAAAATTTAAATTGTATAATAACCGAGACATACGGGCAAATAAAATACATAGGTTTTAATTATGGTAGCATGGATTATTTTAGAGCTATAATGGCCGAAAACTTAGAAATAATGAATTTTTTCCATTTTTTTCTTATTAATCCTGTTAAAATGCATTTACAGTAAAGTGGCTCTTAGCAAAATGTACCACCCACAAAAAGCCCAATTAGTGGCGGAAAAAACAAGATATAGATCAATAAATTGTGATAAGTAGTGATAAAGTTATTAGCGAATGAATGGGAGCTGAAAATTGCTCCGAAGCATAAGGTGAAAAATCCCCGCGGGCTGAAATGGTTAACTTACCTGGGGCTTCTTCCAGCCCCCTGTAGTCCTACAGGTCCCCCATTGTCCTTCCAGTCCAAGCTGTTTTGCTGCTTTACCCCTTCAAAAGCTAGCCCGCTGAGCCCCTTCATGGGCTACTGTGCATGGGCGGCCCTGGATAAGTGTCTCCTTGATCGTTCTGTGAATGCGCAGTTCCGAAGATCAATCAGTGCAAATGCAGGACGATCTAGGCGATACTTGGCTGGGACTACACATGCGCAGCAGCCATCATCAGGGATCAGGCGGCAAGCTGTCGGAGGGACACAGCAGCAAAATGGTTCGGACCAGGAGGAGAGCAAGGGACCTGAAGCAATACAACAGGCTGAAAAAGTCCCAAGTACGTTAGAGGCAGTCCCTGGATCAAAAGTCTTGAGAGTTTAACCAACACTATCAAATATACACACATACACATAACTATAAACATTCTAGAAGACATTTAAAAATGTCCATATGTTTTAAGACATGTATTTATCTTGAAATAAAAATTGCCTGCAGCACCTAGTATTAGCTGCTGGTGTAAGCAGCGGCTAATTACTAGGCCTTAAGCCCCTTAGCTTCCGAGTTCCAATGAGATCGGGCGCATTTAACTTAGTTTGGCCGCAGGCAATGTTGTTATAACGTAAAAAATGCTCAGTGTCTGTAACTGAAATTTATATTACTCTATCTATCTAAATATATATATATATATATATATATATATATACACATATATTTTTCAAATAGATATTTATTTACATGTTTCAAAACATTTAAACATATGCATATTTTGAGCAAAATAAAAGCGCACAAATCAACACTTTTAGAATACCCAGATGATCAAGGAGGCAAATAACCCTTGCAAAGCATGATACAATATGCTTTAAAAGGGAAAAAAATCCTTCTTGGCTCTAAACGGCAACTGGATAAAATCCCTGGATCAACAGTCTACATGGCATTGCAGAAACAATGAAAATATTTTAAGGAAATAAAGTGTTTCAATTTTTCTTATCATGTAAGCTTTGTCACCTTCAGCACACACTAGGTAACAACAGGCCATGTGTGTAACTAGAAGGCCTCTGACCACTACATCCAGATGTGCTTTAGTTTCTCCTTATCTTGGGCCAGTCATGAACTTTTCCCCTCGAATCACTCTATGCATCTACGCACAAACAGTTCTTGCACTACAGTTACTGTTCCAGGGGAAAATCTCATTTCTACCATCTTGGACTCCTATCTCAATCCCACGAGTTTAGCACTGCCCAACCATTATCTAAAACCTGTTTTTAAGCCTCATGTCATCACTTTTTGCTGCTTTGAATGAGCGATCAGAGAAGAGAATTTCACCTGGACAATAGGGATGAAAAAGGGCAAAATGCATGCATATACAGCATACTATTAAATATTTGGGTTAACCCTTGCTCCCTTTGCGTCTAAAGAAGAGGAGCCCCTCACTCTATCACCCCGTACTTGGGCGGCTTTACAAGCTAGGCCTTTCGTACGGAATGTAGAGCCACTCCTCAACCCGTTCGCTCTGGGTGACCAGGTCCTGCTGTCTGTCCTCCGTAAAGCGGTACACCTTCTTCCCATCCTTACAGTCGTGCGTGCGCAATCAGACGGGACAGCAGAGAAGGGTATTTTGCCTGATGGGTGGGATTAGCTGACTTAGAAATCAAAATAAAGTCATGTCTCTATTTTGATGAAGGGAGAGAGAGGGAGAGACAGAGACACTTGTATTCTAAATGTAGATATGGCAAAGATCATTTCATAGGGCAGCAAAGTTTAGCTAAAACATTAGTGCCATTTACAAGTCAGAGAGAAAGTTTAAAATGGGAAGGGTATAAATGAAAGCAATATGTAGTATACTACAGGTGAGATCAGAACCAGGGATGAAAAAGTCCCTTATCATGTATGCCTTATCATGTATGCCTTTCGTCACCTTCAGCACAGCCTGGGTAACAACAAGCTATGCATGTATCTAGAAGGCCTCTGACCAGTACAGCCAGTATCCTTTAAGCATTTCAGCCGCCCAGACGTGAAGCTCACGTCCAAGCGGCTGCTCTGCTGCACTCCCCCGCTCCTGCGCGCGATCGCGGGCGCGCCTCCATGTCCCCGCGGTGTCCCCCGGTAGCCCTGGGATCAGTGAAAGGGAACATGGTTCCCGATCACGGATCCCTGTCTTCCGCAGAAAACCGAAGCGCTCACCCGTGAGGCTTCGGCTCTTCTGCCCGGAAAAATTTCAGCATCCCCCTTGTACTTCCGCTTAGCGAGAAGTACAAGGAGGGAAAACAAAAATGAAGGTGGCCATCTTGTGGCCAAATAGTAAAACTACTTCTACACATTTTTACACTACAATTTACACATATAGCAACATTAAAAATTTACTGTTTATGTCCCACACCAAAATATTCCCCAAATAAAATGTTTAATAGAAAAAAAAATTAAAATTAAAAATAAAAAAAGACATAAATAGTTACCTAAGGGTCTGAACTTTTTAAATATGCATTTGAAGGGGGTATACTACAAACATGTTTTAAATTATAAGCTTGTAAATTGTGATTGGTGCAAAACGGAAACAATGCACCTTTATTTCCAAATAAAATATTGGCGCCATACATTGTGATAGGGACAAAATTTAAATTGTATAATAACCGAGACATACGGGCAAATAAAATACATAGGTTTTAGTTATGGTAGCATGGATTATTTTAGAGCTATAATGGCCGAAAACTTAGAAATAATGAATTTTTTCCATTTTTTTCTTATTAATCCTGTTAAAATGCATTTACAGTAAAGTGGCTCTTAGCAAAATGTACCACCCACAAAAAGCCCAATTAGTGGCGGAAAAAACAAGATATAGATCAATAAATTGTGATAAGTAGTGATAAAGTTATTAGCGAATGAATGGGAGCTGAAAATTGCTCCGAAGCATAAGGTGAAAAATCCCCGCGGGCTGAAATGGTTAACTTACCTGGGGCTTCTTCCAGCCCCCTGTAGTCCTACAGGTCCCCCACTGTCCTTCCAGTCCAAGCTGTTCTGCTGCTTTACCCCTTCAAAAGCTAGCCCGCTGAGCCCCTTCATGGGCTACTGTGCATGGGCGGCCCTGGATAAGTGTCTCCTTGATCGTTCTGTGAATGCGCAGTTCCGAAGATCAATCAGTGCAAATGCAGGACGATCTAGGCGATACTTGGCTGGGACCACACATGCGCAGCAGCCATCATCAGGGATCAGGCGGCAAGCTGTCGGAGGGACACAGCAGCAAAATGGTTCGGACCAGGAGGAGAGCAAGGGACCTGAAGCAATACAACAGGCTGAAAAAGTCCCAAGTACGTTAGAGGCAGTCCCTGGATCAAAAGTCTTGAGAGTTTAACCAACACTATCAAATATACACACATACACATAACTATAAACATTCTAGAAGACATTTAAAAATGTTCATATGTTTTAAGACATGTATTTATCTTGAAATAAAAATTGCCTGCAGCACCTAGTATTAGCTGCTGGTGTAAGCAGCGGCTAATTACTAGGCCTTAAGCCCCTTAGCTTCCGAGTTCCAATGAGATCGGGCGCATTTAACTTAGTTTGGCCGCAGGCAATGTTGTTATAACGTAAAAAATGCTCAGTGTCTGTAACTGAAATTTATATTACTCTATCTATCTAAATATATATATATATATATATATATATATATATATATATATACACATATATTTTTCAAATAGATATTTATTTACATGTTTCAAAACATTTAAACATATGCATATTTTGAGCAAAATAAAAGCGCACAAATCAACACTTTTAGAATACCCAGATGATCAAGGAGGCAAATAACCCTTGCAAAGCATGATACAATATGCTTTAAAAGGGAAAAAAATCCTTCTTGGCTCTAAACGGCAACTGGATAAAATCCCTGGATCAACAGTCTACATGGCATTGCAGAAACAATGAAAATATTTTAAGGAAATAAAGTGTTTCAATTTTTCTTATCATGTAAGCTTTGTCACCTTCAGCACACACTGGGTAACAACAGGCCATGTGTGTAACTAGAAGGCCTCTGACCACTACATCCAGATGTGCTTTAGTTTCTCCTTATCTTGGGCCAGTCATGAACTTTTCCCCTCGAATCACTCTATGCATCTACGCACAAGCAGTTCTTGCACTACAGTTACTGTTCCAGGGGAAAATCTCATTTCTACCATCTTGGACTCCTATCTCAATCCCACGAGTTTAGCACTGCCCAACCATTATCTAAAACCTGTTTTTAAGCCTCATGTCATCACTTTTTGCTGCTTTGAATGAGCGATCAGAGAAGAGAATTTCACCTGGACAATAGGGATGAAAAAGGGCAAAATGCATGCATATACAGCATACTATTAAATATTTGGGTTAACCCTTGCTCCCTTTGCGTCTAAAGAAGAGGAGCCCCTCACTCTATCACCCCGTACTTGGGCGGCTTTACAAGCTAGGCCTTTCGTACGGAATGTAGAGCCACTCCTCAACCCGTTCGCTCTGGGTGACCAGGTCCTGCTGTCTGTCCTCCGTAAAGCGGTACACCTTCTTCCCATCCTTACAGTCGTGCGTGCGCAATCAGACGGGACAGCAGAGAAGGGTATTTTGCCTGATGGGTGGGATTAGCTGACTTAGAAATCAAAATAAAGTCATGTCTCTATTTTGATGAAGGGAGAGAGAGGGAGAGACAGAGACACTTGTATTCTAAATGTAGATATGGCAAAGATCATTTCATAGGGCAGCAAAGTTTAGCTGAAACATTAGTGCCATTTACAAGTCAGAGAGAAAGTTTAAAATGGGAAGGGTATAAATGAAAGCAATATGTAGTATACTACAGGTGAGATCAGAACCAGGGATGAAAAAGTCCCTTATCATGTATGCCTTATCATGTATGCCTTTCGTCACCTTCAGCACAGCCTGGGTAACAACAAGCTATGCATGTATCTAGAAGGCCTCTGACCAGTACAGCCAGTATCCTTTAAGCATTTCAGCCGCCCAGACGTGAAGCTCACGTCCGGGCGGCTGCTCTGCTGCACTCCCCCGCTCCTGCGCGCGATCGCGGGCGCGCCTCCATGTCCCCGCGGTGTCCCCCGGTAGCCCTGGGATCAGTGAAAGGGAACATGGTTCCCGATCACGGATCCCTGTCTTCCGCAGAAAACCGAAGCGCTCACCCGTGAGGCTTTGGCTCTTCTGCCCGGAAAAATTTCAGCATCCCCCTTGTACTTCCGCTTAGCGAGAAGTACAAGGAGGGAAAACAAAAATGAAGGTGTCCATCTTGTGGCCAAATAGTAAAACTACTTCTACACATTTTTACACTACAATTTACACATATAGCAACATTAAAAATTTACTGTTTATGTCCCACACCAAAATATTCCCCAAATAAAATGTTTAATAGAAAAAAAAATTAAAATTAAAAATAAAAAAAGACATAAATAGTTACCTAAGGGTCTGAACTTTTTAAATATGCGATTGAAGGGGGTATACTACAAACATGTTTTAAATTATAAGCTTGTAAATTGTGATGGGTGCAAAACGGAAACAATGCACCTTTATTTCCAAATAAAATATTGGCGCCATACATTGTGATAGGGACAAAATTTAAATTGTATAATAACCGAGACATACGGGCAAATAAAATACATAGGTTTTAATTATGGTAGCATGGATTATTTTAGAGCTATAATGGCCGAAAACTTAGAAATAATGAATTTTTCCATTTTTTTCTTATTAATCCTGTTAAAATGCATTTACAGTAAAGTGGCTCTTAGCAAAATGTACCACCCACAAAAAGCCCAATTAGTGGCGGAAAAAACAAGATATAGATCAATAAATTGTGATAAGTAGTGATAAAGTTATTAGCGAATGAATGGGAGCTGAAAATTGCTCCGTAGCATAAGGTGAAAAATCCCCGCGGGCTGAAATGGTTAACTTACCTGGGGCTTCTTCCAGCCCCCTGTAGTCCTACAGGTCCCTCACTGTCCTCCCAGTCCAAGCTGTTTTGCTGCTTTACCCCTTCAAAAGCTAGCCCGCTGAGCCCCTTCATGGGCTACTGTGCATGGGCGGCCCTGGATAAGTGTCTCCTTGATCGTTCTGTGAATGCGCAGTTCCGAAGATCAATCAGTGCAAATGCAGGACGATCTAGGCGATACTTGGCTGGGACCACACATGCGCAGCAGCCACCATCAGGGATCAGGCGGCAAGCTGTCGGAGGGACACAGCAGCAAAATGGTTCGGACCAGGAGGAGAGCAAGGGACCTGAAGCAATACAACAGGCTGAAAAAGTCCCAAGTACGTCAGAGGCAGTCCCTGGATCAAAAGTCTTGAGAGTTAGACCAACACTATCAAATATACACACATACACATAACTATAAACATTCTAGAAGACATTTAAAAATGTTCATATGTTTCAAGACATGTATTTATCTTGAAATAAAAATTGCCCGCAGCACCTAGTATTAGCTGCTGGTGTAAGCAGCGGCTAATTACTAGGCCTTAAGCCCCTTAGCTTCCGAGTTCCAATGAGATCGGGCGCATTTAACTTAGTTTGGCCGCAGGCAATGTTGTTATAACGTAAAAAATGCTCAGTGTCTCTAACTGAAATCTATATTACTCTATCTATCTACATATATATATATATATATATATATATATATATATATATATATATATATATACATATATATATATATATATATATATATATATATATATATATATACATATATTTTTCAAATAGATATTTATTTACATGTTTCAAAACATTTAAACATATGCATATTTTGAGAAAAATAAAAGTGCACAAATCAACACTTTTAGAATACCCAGATGATCAAGGAGGCAAATAACCCTTGCAAAGCATGATACAATATGCTTTAAAAGGGAAAAAAATCCTTCTTGGCTCTAAACGGCAACTGGATAAAATCCCTGGATCAACAGTCTACATGGCATTGCAGAAACAATGAAAATATTTTAGGAAATAAAAGTGTTTCAATTTTTCTCATCATGTAAGCTTTGTCACCTTCAGCACACACTGGGTAACAACAGGCCATGTGTGTAACTAGAAGGCCTCTGACCACTACATCCAGATGTGCTTTAGTTTCTCCTTATCTTGGGCCAGTCATGAACTTTTCCCCTCGAATCACTCTATGCATCTACGCACAAGCAGTTCTTGCACTACAGTTACTGTTCCAGGGGAAAATCTCATTTCTACCATCTTGGACTCCTATCTCAATCCCACGAGTTTAGCACTGCCCAACCATTATCTAAAACCTGTTTTTAAGCCTCATGTCATCATTTTTGCTGCTTTGAATGAGCGATCAGAGAAGAGAATTTCACCTGGACAATAGGGATGAAAAAGGGCAAAATGCATGCATATACAGCACACTATTAAATATTTGGGTTAACCCTTGCTCCCTTTGCGTCTAAAGAAGAGGAGCCCCTCACTCTATCACCCCGTACTTGGGCGGCTTTACAAGCCAGGCCTTTCGTACGGAATGTAGAGCCACTCCTCAACCCGTTCGCTCTGGGTGACCAGGTCCTGCTGTCTGTCCTCCGTAAAGCGGTACACCTTCTTCCCATCCTTACAGTCGTGCGTGCGCAATCAGACGGGACAGCAGAGAAGGGTATTTTGCCTGATGGGTGGGATTAGCTGACTTAGAAATCAAAATAAAGTCATGTCTCTATTTTGATGAAGGGAGAGAGAGGGAGAGACAGAGACACTTGTATTCTAAATGTAGATATGGCAAAGTTCATTTCATAGGGCAGCAAAGTTTAGCTAAAACATTAGTACCATTAACAAGTCAGAGAGAAAGTTTAAAATGGGAAGGGTATAAATGAAAGCAATATGTAGTATACTACAGGTGAGATCAGAACCAGGGATGAAAAAGTCCCTTATCATGTATGCCTTATCATGTATGCCTTTTCGTCACCTTCAGCACAGCCTGGGTAACAACAAGCCATGCATGTATCTAGAAGGCCTCTGATCAGTACAGCCAGTATCCTTTAACCATTTCAGCCGCCCAGACATGAAGCTCACATCCGGGCGGCTGCTCTGCTGCACTCCCCCGCTCCTGCGCGCGATCGCGGGCGCGCCTCCATGTCCCCGCGGTGTCCCCCGGTAGCCCTGGGATCAGTGAAAGGGAACATGGTTCCCGATCACGGATCCCTGTCCCCCGCAGAAAAACCGAAGCTCTCACCCGTGAGGCTACGGCTTTTCTGCCCGGAAAAATTTCAGCATCCCCCTTGTACTTCCGCTTAGCGAGAAGTACAAGGAGGGAAAACAAAATTGAAGGTGGCCATCTTGTGGCCAAATAGCAAAACTACTTCTACACATTTTTACACTACAATTTACACATGTAGCAACATTAAAAATTTACTGTTTATGTCCCACACCAAAATATTCCCCAAATAAAATTTTTAATAGAAAAAAAAATTAAAATTAAAAATAAAAAAAGACATAAATAGTTACCTAAGGGTCTGAACTTTTTAAATATGCATTTGAAGGGGGTATACTACAAACATGTTTTAAATTATAAGCTTGTAAATTGTGATGGGTGCAAAACGGAAACAATGCACCTTTATTTCCAAATAAAATATTGGCGCCATACATTGTGATAGGGACAAAATTTAATTGGTATAATAACCGAGACATACGGGCAAATAAAATACATAGGTTTTAATTATGGTAGCATGGATTATTTTAGAGCTATAATGGCCGAAAACTTAGAAATAATGCATTTTTTCCATTTTTTTCTTATTAATCCTATTAAAATGCATTTACAGTAAAGTGGCTCTTAGCAAAATGTACCACCCACAGAAAGCCTAATTAGTCGTGGAAAAAACAAGATATAGATCAATAAATTGTGATAAGTAGTGATAAAGTTATTAGCGCATGAATGGGAGCTGAAAATTGCTCCGAAGCATAAGGTGAAAAATCCCCGCGGGCTGAAATGGTTAACTTACCTGGGGCTTCTTCCAGCCCCCTGTAGTCCTACAGGTCCCTCACTGTCCTCCCAGTCCAAGCTGTTTTGCTGCTTTACCCCTTCAAAAGCTAGCCCGCTGAGCCCCTTCATGGGCTACTGTGCATGGGCGGCCCTGGATAAGTGTCTCCTTGATCGTTCTGTGAATGCGCAGTTCCGAAGATCAATCAGTGCAAATGCAGGACGATCTAGGCGATACTTGGCTGGGACCACACATGCGCAGCAGCCACCATCAGGGATCAGGCGGCAAGCTGTCGGAGGGACACAGCAGCAAAATGGTTCGGACCAGGAGGAGAGCAAGGGACCTGAAGCAATACAACAGGCTGAAAAAGTCCCAAGTACGTCAGAGGCAGTCCCTGGATCAAAAGTCTTGAGAGTTTAACCAACACTATCAAATATACACACATACACATAACTATAAACATTCTAGAAGACATTTAAAAATGTTCATATGTTTTAAGACATGTATTTATCTTGAAATAAAAATTGCCTGCAGCACCTAGTATTAGCTGCTGGTGTAAGCAGCGGCTAATTACTAGGCCTTAAGCCCCTTAGCTTCCGAGTTCCAATGAGATCGGGCGCATTTAACTTAGTTTGGCCGCAGGCAATGTTGTTATAACGTAAAAAATGCTCAGTGTCTGTAACTGAAATTTATATTACTCTATCTATCTAAATATATATATATATATATATATATATATATATATATATATATATATATATATATATATATATATATATACACATATATTTTTCAAATAGATATTTATTTACATGTTTCAAAACATTTAAACATATGCATATTTTGAGCAAAATAAAAGCGCACAAATCAACACTTTTAGAATACCCAGATGATCAAGGAGGCAAATAACCTTTGCAAAGCATGATACAATATGCTTTAAAAGGGAAAAAATCCTTCTTGGCTCTAAACGGCAACTGGATAAAATCCCTGGATCAACAGTCTACATGGCATTGCAGAAACAATGAAAATATTTTAAGGAAATAAAGTGTTTCAATTTTTCTTATCATGTAAGCTTTGTCACCTTCAGCACACACTGGGTAACAACAGGCCATGTGTGTAACTAGAAGGCCTCTGACCACTACATCCAGATGTGCTTTAGTTTCTCCTTATCTTGGGCCAGTCATGAACTTTTCCCCTCGAATCACTCTATGCATCTACGCACAAGCAGTTCTTGCACTACAGTTACTGTTCCAGGGGAAAATCTCATTTCTACCATCTTGGACTCCTATCTCAATCCCACGAGTTTAGCACTGCCCAACCATTATCTAAAACCTGTTTTTAAGCCTCATGTCATCACTTTTTGCTGCTTTGAATGAGCGATCAGAGAAGAGAATTTCACCTGGACAATAGGGATGAAAAAGGGCAAAATGCATGCATATACAGCATACTATTAAATATTTGGGTTAACCCTTGCTCCCTTTGCGTCTAAAGAAGAGGAGCCCCTCACTCTATCACCCCGTACTTGGGCGGCTTTACAAGCTAGGCCTTTCGTACGGAATGTAGAGCCACTCCTCAACCCGTTCGCTCTGGGTGACCAGGTCCTGCTGTCTGTCCTCCGTAAAGCGGTACACCTTCTTCCCATCCTTACAGTCGTGCGTGCGCAATCAGACGGGACAGCAGAGAAGGGTATTTTGCCTGATGGGTGGGATTAGCTGACTTAGAAATCAAAATAAAGTCATGTCTCTATTTTGATGAAGGGAGAGAGAGGGAGAGACAGAGACACTTGTATTCTAAATGTAGATATGGCAAAGATCATTTCATAGGGCAGCAAAGTTTAGCTAAAACATTAGTGCCATTTACAAGTCAGAGAGAAAGTTTAAAATGGGAAGGGTATAAATGAAAGCAATATGTAGTATACTACAGGTGAGATCAGAACCAGGGATGAAAAAGTCCCTTATCATGTATGCCTTATCATGTATGCCTTTCGTCACCTTCAGCACAGCCTGGGTAACAACAAGCTATGCATGTATCTAGAAGGCCTCTGACCAGTACAGCCAGTATCCTTTAAGCATTTCAGCCGCCCAGACGTGAAGCTCACGTCCGGGCGGCTGCTCTGCTGCACTCCCCCGCTCCTGCGCGCGATCGCGGGCGCGCCTCCATGTCCCCGCGGTGTCCCCCGGTAGCCCTGGGATCAGTGAAAGGGAACATGGTTCCCGATCACGGATCCCTGTCTTCCGCAGAAAACCGAAGCGCTCACCCGTGAGGCTTCGGCTCTTCTGCCCGGAAAAATTTCAGCATCCCCCTTGTACTTCCGCTTAGCGAGAAGTACAAGGAGGGAAAACAAAAATGAAGGTGTCCATCTTGTGGCCAAATAGTAAAACTACTTCTACACATTTTTACACTACAATTTACACATATAGCAACATTAAAAATTTACTGTTTATGTCCCACACCAAAATATTCCCCAAATAAAATGTTTAATAGAAAAAAAAATTAAAATTAAAAATAAAAAAAGACATAAATAGTTACCTAAGGGTCTGAACTTTTTAAATATGCATTTGAAGGGGGTATACTACAAACATGTTTTAAATTATAAGCTTGTAAATTGTGATGGGTGCAAAACGGAAACAATGCACCTTTATTTCCAAATAAAATATTGGCGCCATACATTGTGATAGGGACAAAATTTAAATAGTATAATAACCGAGACATACGGGCAAATAAAATACATAGGTTTTAATTATGGTAGCATGGATTATTTTAGAGCTATAATGGCCGAAAACTTAGAAATAATGAATTTTTTCCATTTTTTTCTTATTAATCCTGTTAAAATGCATTTACAGTAAAGTGGCTCTTAGCAAAATGTACCACCCACAAAAGCCCAATTAGTGGCGGAAAAAAACAAGATATAGATCAATAAATTGTGATAAGTAGTGATAAAGTTATTAGCGAATGAATGGGAGCTGAAAATTGCTCCGTAGCATAAGGTGAAAAATCCCCGCGGGCTGAAATGGTTAACTTACCTGGGGCTTCTTCCAGCCCCCTGTAGTCCTACAGGTCCCTCACTGTCCTCCCAGTCCAAGCTGTTTTGCTGCTTTACCCCTTCAAAAGCTAGCCCGCTGAGCCCCTTCATGGGCTACTGTGCATGGGCGGCCCTGGATAAGTGTCTCCTTGATCGTTCTGTGAATGCGCAGTTCCGAAGATCAATCAGTGCAAATGCAGGACGATCTAGGCGATACTTGGCTGGGACCACACATGCGCAGCAGCCACCATCAGGGATCAGGCGGCAAGCTGTCGGAGGGACACAGCAGCAAAATGGTTCGGACCAGGAGGAGAGCAAGGGACCTGAAGCAATACAACAGGCTGAAAAAGTCCCAAGTACGTCAGAGGCAGTCCCTGGATCAAAAGTCTTGAGAGTTAGACCAACACTATCAAATATACACACATACACATAACTATAAACATTCTAGAAGACATTTAAAAATGTTCATATGTTTCAAGACATGTATTTATCTTGAAATAAAAATTGCCTGCAGCACCTAGTATTAGCTGCTGGTGTAAGCAGCGGCTAATTACTAGGCCTTAAGCCCCTTAGCTTCCGAGTTCCAATGAGATTGGGCGCATTTAACTTAGTTTGGCCGCAGGCAATGTTGTTATAACGTAAAAAATGCTCAGTGTCTCTAACTGAAATCTATATTACTCTATCTATCTACATATATATATATATATATATATATATATATATATATATATATATATATATATATATATATACATATATTTTTCAAATAGATATTTATTTACATGTTTCAAAACATTTAAACATATGCATATTTTGAGAAAAATAAAAGCGCACAAATCAACACTTTTAGAATACCCAGATGATCAAGGAGGCAAATAACCCTTGCAAAGCATGATACAATATGCTTTAAAAGGGAAAAAAATCCTTCTTGGCTCTAAACGGCAACTGGATAAAATCCCTGGATCAACAGTCTACATGGCATTGCAGAAACAATGAAAATATTTTAGGAAATAAAAGTGTTTCAATTTATCTCATCATGTAAGCTTTGTCACCTTCAGCACACACTGGGTAACAACAGGCCATGTGTGTAACTAGAAGGCCTCTGACCACTACATCCAGATGTGCTTTAGTTTCTCCTTATCTTGGGCCAGTCATGAACTTTTCCCCTCGAATCACTCTATGCATCTACGCACAAGCAGTTCTTGCACTACAGTTACTGTTCCAGGGGAAAATCTCATTTCTACCATCTTGGACTCCTATCTCAATCCCACGAGTTTAGCACTGCCCAACCATTATCTAAAACCTGTTTTTAAGCCTCATGTCATCATTTTTGCTGCTTTGAATGAGCGATCAGAGAAGAGAATTTCACCTGGACAATAGGGATGAAAAAGGGCAAAATGCATGCATATACAGCACACTATTAAATATTTGGGTTAACCCTTGCTCCCTTTGCGTCTAAAGAAGAGGAGCCCCTCACTCTATCACCCCGTACTTGGGCGGCTTTACAAGCCAGGCCTTTCGTACGGAATGTAGAGCCACTCCTCAACCCGTTCGCTCTGGGTGACCAGGTCCTGCTGTCTGTCCTCCGTAAAGCGGTACACCTTCTTCCCATCCTTACAGTCGTGCGTGCGCAATCAGACGGGACAGCAGAGAAGGGTATTTTGCCTGATGGGTGGGATTAGCTGACTTAGAAATCAAAATAAAGTCATGTCTCTATTTTGATGAAGGGAGAGAGAGGGAGAGACAGAGACACTTGTATTCTAAATGTAGATATGGCAAAGTTCATTTCATAGGGCAGCAAAGTTTAGCTAAAACACTAGTACCATTAACAAGTCAGAGAGAAAGTTTAAAATGGGAAGGGTATAAATGAAAGCAATATGTAGTATACTACAGGTGAGATCAGAACCAGGGATGAAAAAGTCCCTTATCATGTATGCCTTATCATGTATGCCTTTTCGTCACCTTCAGCACAGCCTGGGTAACAACAAGCCATGCATGTATCTAGAAGGCCTCTGACCAGTACAGCCAGTATCCTTTAACCATTTCAGCCGCCCAGACATGAAGCTCACGTCCGGGCGGCTGCTCTGCTGCACTCCTCCCGCCTGCGCTCGATCGCGGGCGCGCCTCCATGTCCCCGCGGTGTCCCCCGGTAGCCCTGGGATCAGTGAAAGGGAACATGGTTCCCGATCACGGATCCCTGTCCCCCGCAGAAAAACCGAAGCGCTCACCCGTGAGGCTTCGGCTCTTCTGCCCGGAAAAATTTCAGCATCCCCCTTGTACTTCCGCTTAGCGAGAAGTACAAGGAGGGAAAACAAAATTGAAGGTGGCCATCTTGTGGCCAAATAGCAAAACTACTTCTACACATTTTTACACTACAATTTCCACATATAGCAACATTAAAAATTTACTGTTTATGTCCCACACCAAAATATTCCCCAAATAAAATTTTTAATAGAAAATAAAATTAAAAATAAAAATAAAAAAAAAGACATAAATAGTTACCTAAGGGTCTGAACTTTTTAAATATGCATTTGAAGGGGGTATACTACAAACATGTTTTAAATTATAAGCTTGTAAATTGTGATGGGTGCAAAACGGAAACAATGCACCTTTATTTCCAAATAAAATATTGGCGCCATACATTGTGATAGGGACAAAATTTAAATGGTATAATAACCGAGACATACGGGCAAATAAAATACATAGGTTTTAATTATGGTAGCATGGATTATTTTAGAGCTATAATGGCCGAAAACTTAGAAATAATGCATTTTTTCCATTTTTTTCTTATTAATCCTGTTAAAATGCATTTACAGTAAAGTGGCTCTTAGCAAAATGTACCACCCACAGAAAGCCCAATTAGTGGTGGAAAAAACAAGATATAGATCAATAAATTGTGATAAGTAGTGATAAAGTTATTAGCGCATGAATGGGAGCTGAAAATTGCTCCGAAGCATAAGGTGAAAAATCCCCGCGGGCTGAAATGGTTAACTTACCTGGGGCTTCTTCCAGCCCCCTGTAGTCCTACAGGTCCCCCACTGTCCTCCAAGTCCAAGCTGTTCTGCTGCTTTACCCTTTCAAAAGCTAGCCCGCTGAGCCCCTTCATGGGCTACTGTGCATGGGCGGCCCTGGATAAGTGTCTCCTTGATCGTTCTGTGAATGCGCAGTTCCGAAGATCAATCAGTGCAAATGCAGGACGATCTAGGCGATACTTGGCTGGGACCACACATGCGCAGCAGCCATCATCAGGGATCAGGCGGCAAGCTGTCGGAGGGACACAGCAGCAAAATGGTTCGGACCAGGAGGAGAGCAAGGGACCTGAAGCAATACAACAGGCTGAAAAAGTCCCAAGTACGTTAGAGACAGTCCCTGGATCAAAAGTCTTGAGAGTTTAACCAACACTATCAAATATACACACATACACATAACTATAAACATTCTAGAAGACATTTAAAAATGTCCATATGTTTCAAGACATGTATTTATCTTGAAATAAAAATTGCCTGCAGCACCTAGTATTAGCTGCTGGTGTAAGCAGCGGCTAATTACTAGGCCTTAAGCCCCTTAGCTTCCGAGTTCCAATGAGATCGGGCGCATTTAACTTAGTTTGGCCGCAGGCAATGTTGTTATAACGTAAAAAATGCTCAGTGTCTGTAACTGAAATTTATATTACTCTATCTATCTAAATATATATACATATATATATATATATATATATATATATATATATATATATATATATATATATATATATATATATATACATATATTTTTCAAATAGATATTTATTTACATGTTTCAAAACATTTAAACATATGCATATTTTGAGCAAAATAAAAGCGCACAAATCAACACTTTTAGAATACCCAGATGATCAAGGAGGCAAATAACCCTTGCAAAGCATGATACAATATGCTTTAAAAGGGAAAAAAATCCTTCTTGGCTCTAAACGGCAACTGGATAAAATCCCTGGATCAACAGTCTACATGGCATTGCAGAAACAATGAAAATATTTTAAGGAAATAAAGTGTTTCAATTTTTCTTATCATGTAAGCTTTGTCACCTTCAGCACACACTGGGTAACAACAGGCCATGTGTGTAACTAGAAGGCCTCTGACCACTACATCCAGATGTGCTTTAGTTTCTCCTTATCTTGGGCCAGTCATGAACTTTTCCCCTCGAATCACTCTATGCATCTACGCACAAGCAGTTCTTGCACTACAGTTACTGTTCCAGGGGAAAATCTCATTTCTACCATCTTGGACTCCTATCTCAATCCCACGAGTTTAGCACTGCCCAACCATTATCTAAAACCTGTTTTTAAGCCTCAGGTCATCACTTTTTGCTGCTTTGAATGAGCGATCAGAGAAGAGAATTTCACCTGGACAATAGGGATGAAAAAGGGCAAAATGCATGCATATACAGCACACTATTAAATATTTGGGTTAACCCTTGCTCCCTTTGCGTCTAAAGAAGAGGAGCCCCTCACTCTATCACCCCGTACTTGGGCGGCTTTACAAGCCAGGCCTTTCGGACGGAATGTAGAGCCACTCCTCAACCCGTTCGCTCTGGGTGACCAGGTCCTGCTGTCTGTCCTCCGTAAAGCGGTACACCTTCTTCCCATCCTTACAGTCGTGCGTGCGCAATCAGACGGGACAGCAGAGAAGGGTATTTTGCCTGATGGGTGGGATTAGCTGACTTAGAAATCAAAATAAAGTCATGTCTCTATTTTGATGAAGGGAGAGAGAGGGAGAGACAGAGACACTTGTATTCTAAATGTAGATATGGCAAAGTTCATTTCATAGGGCAGCAAAGTTTAGCTAAAACATTAGTACCATTAACAAGTCAGAGAGAAAGTTTAAAATGGGAAGGGTATAAATGAAAGCAATATGTAGTATACTACAGGTGAGATCAGAACCAGGGATGAAAAAGTCCCTTATCATGTATGCCTTATCATGTATGCCTTTTCGTCACCTTCAGCACAGCCTGGGTAACAACAAGCCATGCATGTATCTAGAAGGCCTCTGACCAGTACAGCCAGTATCCTTTAACCATTTCAGAAGCCCAGACATGAAGCTCACGTCCGGGCGGCTGCTCTGCTGCACTCCTCCCGCCTGCGCGCGATCGCGGGCGCGCCTCCATGTCCCCGTGGTGTCCCCCGGTAGCCCTGGGATCAGTGAAAGGGAACATGGTTCCCGATCACGGATCCCTGTCCCCCGCAGAAAAACCGAAGCGCTCACCCGTGAGGCTTCGGCTCTTCTGCCCGGAAAAATTTCAGCATCCCCCTTGTACTTCCGCTTAGCGAGAAGTACAAGGAGGGAAAACAAAATTGAAGGTGGCCATCTTGTGGCCAAATAGCAAAACTACTTCTACACATTTTTACACTACAATTTACACATATAGCAACATTAAAAATTTACTGTTTATGTCCCACACCAAAATATTCCCCAAATAAAATTTTTAATAGAAAAAAAAATTAAAATAAAAAATAAAAAAAAAGACATAAATAGTTACCTAAGGGTCTGAACTTTTTAAATATGCATTTGAAGGGGGTATACTACAAACATGTTTTAAATTATAAGCTTGTAAATTGTGATGGGTGCAAAACGGAAACAATGAACCTTTATTTCCAAATAAAATATTGGCGCCATACATTGTGATAGGGACAAAATTTAAATGGTATAATAACCGAGACATACGGGCAAAAAAAATACATAGGTTTTAATTATGGTAGCATGGATTATTTTAGAGCTATAATGGCCGAAAACTTAGAAATAATGCATTTTTTCCATTTTTTTCTTATTAATCCTGTTAAAATGCATTTACAGTAAAGTGGCTCTTAGCAAAATTTACCACCCACAGAAAGCCCAATTAGTGGTGGAAAAAACAAGATATAGATCAATAAATTGTGATAAGTAGTGATAAAGTTATTAGCGCATGAATGGGAGCTGAAAATTGCTCCGAAGCATAAGGTGAAAAATCCCCGCGGGCTGAAATGGTTAACTTACCTGGGGCTTCTTCCAGCCCCCTGTAGTCCTACAGGTCCCCCACTGTCCTCCAAGTCCAAGCTGTTCTGCTGCTTTACCCTTTCAAAAGCTAGCCCGCTGAGTCCCTTCATGGGCTACTGTGCATGGGCGGCCCTGGATAAGTGTCTCCTTGATCGTTCTGTGAATGCGCAGTTCCGAAGATCAATCAGTGCAAATGCAGGACGATCTAGGCGATACTTGGCTGGGACCACACATGCGCAGCAGCCATCATCAGGGATCAGGCGGCAAGCTGTCGGAGGGACACAGCAGCAAAATGGTTCGGACCAGGAGGAGAGCAAGGGACCTGAAGCAATACAACAGGCTGAAAAAGTCCCAAGTACGTTAGAGGCAGTCCCTGGATCAAAAGTCTTGAGAGTTTAACCAACACTATCAAATATACACACATACACATAACTATAAACATTCTAGAAGACATTTAAAAATGTCCATATGTTTCAAGACATGTATTTATCTTGAAATAAAAATTGCCTGCAGCACCTAGTATTAGCTGCTGGTGTAAGCAGCGGCTAATTACTAGGCCTTAAGCCCCTTAGCTTCCGAGTTCCAATGAGATCGGGCGCATTTAACTTAGTTTGGCCGCAGGCAATGTTGTTATAACGTAAAAAATGCTCAGTGTCTGTAACTGAAATTTATATTACTCTATCTATCTAAACTGGATAAAATCCCTGGATTAACAGTCTACATGGCATTGCAGAAACAATGAAAATATTTTAAGAAATAAAAGTGTTTCAATTTTTCTTATCATGTAAGCTTTGTCACCTTCAGCACACACTGGGTAACAACAGGCCATGTGTGTAACTAGAAGGCCTCTGACCACTACATCCAGATGTGCTTTAGTTTCTCCTTATCTTGGGCCAGTCATGAACTTTTCCCCTCGAATCACTCTATGCATCTACGCACAAGCAGTTCTTGCACTACAGTTACTGTTCCAGGGGAAAATCTCATTTCTACCATCTTGGACTCCTATCTCAATCCCACGAGTTTAGCACTGCCCAACCATTATCTAAAACCTGTTTTTAAGCCTCATGTCATCACTTTTTGCTGCTTTGAATGAGCGATCAGAGAAGAGAATTTCACCTGGACAATAGGGATGAAAAAGGGCAAAATGCATGCATATACAGCATACTATTAAATATTTGGGTTAACCCTTGCTCCCTTTGCGTCTAAAGAAGAGGAGCCCCTCACTCTATCACCCCGTACTTGGGCGGCTTTACAAGCTAGGCCTTTCGTACGGAATGTAGAGCCACTCCTCAACCCGTTCGCTCTGGGTGACCAGGTCCTGCTGTCTGTCCTCCGTAAAGCGGTACACCTTCTTCCCATCCTTACAGTCGTGCGTGCGCAATCAGACGGGACAGCAGAGAAGGGTATTTTGCCTGATGGGTTGGATTAGCTGACTTAGAAATCAAAATAAAGTCATGTCTCTATTTTGATGAAGGGAGAGAGAGGGAGAGACAGAGACACTTGTATTCTAAATGTAGATATGGCAAAGTTCATTTCATAGGGCAGCAAAGTTTAGCTAAAACATTAGTACCATTTACAAGTCAGAGAGAAAGTTTAAAATGGGAAGGGTATAAATGAAAGCAATATGTAGTATACTACAGGTGAGATCAGAACCAGGGATGAAAAAGTCCCTTATCATGTATGCCTTATTATGTATGCCTTTTCGTCACCTTCAGCACAGCCTGGGTAACAACAAGCCATGCATGTATCTAGAAGGCCTCTGACCAGTACAGCCAGTATCCTTTAACCATTTCAGCCGCCCAGACATGAAGCTCACGTCCGGGTGGCTGCTCTGCTGCACTCCTCCCGCCTGCGCGCGATCGCGGGCGCGCCTCCATGTCCCCGCGGTGTCCCCCGGTAGCCCTGGGATCAGTGAAAGGGAACATGGTTCCCGATCACGGATCCCTGTCCCCCGCAGAAAAACCGAAGCGCTCACCCGTGAGGCTTCGGCTCTTCTGCCCGGAAAAATTTCAGCATCCCCCTTGTACTTCCACTTAGCGAGAAGTACAAGGAGGAAAAACAAAAATGAAGGTGGCCATCTTGTGGCCAAATAGTAAAACTACTTCTACACATTTTTACATTACAATTTACACATATAGCAACATTAAAAATTTACTGTTTATGTCACACACCAAAATATTCCCCAAATAAAATTTTTAATAGAAAAAAAAATTAAAATTAAAAATAAAAAAAAAAGACATAAATAGTTACCTAAGGGTCTGAACTTTTTAAATATGCATTTGAAGGGGGTATACTACAAACATGTTTTAAATTATAAGCTTGTAAATTGTGATGGGTGCAAAACGGAAACAATGCACCTTTATTTCCAAATAAAATATTGGCGCCATACATTGTGATAGGGACAAAATTTAAATGGTATAATAACCGACACATACGGGCAAATAAAATACATAGGTTTTAATTATGGTAGCATGGATTATTTTAGAGCTATAATGGCCGAAAACTTAGAAATAATGAATTTTTTCCATTTTTTCTTATTAATCCTGTTAAAATGCATTTACAGTAAAGTGGCTCTTAGCAAAATGTACCACCCACAGAAAGCCCAATTGGTGGTGGAAAAAACAAGATATAGATCAATAAATTGTGATAAGTAGTGATAAAGTTATTAGCGCATGAATGGGAGCTGAAAATTGCTCCGAAGCATAAGGTGAAAAATCCCCGCGGGCTGAAATGGTTAACTTACCTGGGGCTTCTTCCAGCCCCCTGTAGTCCTACAGGTCCCCCACTGTCCTCCCAGTCCAAGCTGTTCTGCTGCTTTACCCCTTCAAAAGCTAGCCCGCTGAGCCCCTTCATGGGCTACTGTGCATGGGCGGCCCTGGATAAGTGTCTCCTTGATCGTTCTGTGAATGCGCAGTTCCGAAGATCAATCAGTGCAAATGCAGGACGATATAGGCGATACTTGGCTGGGACCACACATGCGCAGCAGCCATCATCAGGGATCAGGCGGCAAGCTGTCGGAGGGACACAGCAGCAAAATGGTTCGGACCAGGAGGAGAGCAAGGGACCTGAAGCAATACAACAGGCTGAAAAAGTCCCAAGTACGTTAGAGGCAGTCCCTGGATCAAAAGTCTTGAGAGATTAACCAACACTATCAAATATACACACATACACATAACTATAAACATTCTAGAAGACATTTAAAAATGTCCATATGTTTTAAGACATGTATTTATCTTGAAATAAAAATTGCCTGCAGCACCTAGTATTAGCTGCTGGTGTAAGCAGCGGCTAATTACTAGGCCTTAAGCCCCTTAGCTTCCGAGTTCCAATGAGATCGGGCGCATTTAACTTAGTTTGGCCGCAGGCAATGTTGTTATAACGTAAAAAATGCTCAGTGTCTGTAACTGAAATTTATATTACTCTATCTATTTAAATAAATAAATATATATATATATATATATATACACATATATTTTTCAAATAGATATTTATTTACATGTTTCAAAACATTTAAACATATGCATATTTTGAGCAAAATAAAAGAGCACAAATCAACACTTTTAGAATACCCAGATGATCAAGGAGGCAAATAACCCTTGCAAAGCATGATACAATATGCTTTAAAAGGGAAAAAAATCCTTCTTGGCTCTAAACGGCAACTGGATAAAATCCCTGGATCAACAGTCTACATGGCATTGCAGAAACAATGAAAATATTTTAAGAAATAAAGTGTTTAAATTTTTCTTATCATGTAAGCTTTGTCACCTTCAGCACACACTGGGTAACAACAGGCCATGTGTGTAACTAGAAGGCCTCTGACCACTACATCCAGATGTGCTTTAGTTTATCCTTATCTTGGGCCAGTCATGAACTTTTCCCCTTCGAATCACTCTATGCATCTACGCACAAGCAGTTCTTGCACTACAGTTACTGTTCCAGGGGAAAATCTCATTTCTACCATCTTGGACTCCTATCTCAATCCCACGAGTTTAGCACTGCCCAACCATTATCTAAAACCTGTTTTTAAGCCTCATGTCATCACTTTTTGCTGCTTTGAATGAGCGAACAGAGAAGAGAATTTCACCTGGACAATAGGGATGAAAAAGGGCAAAATGCATGCATATACAGCATACTATTAAATATTTGGGTTAACCCTTGCTCCCTTTGCGTCTAAAGAAGAGGAGCCCCTCACTCTATCACCCCGTACTTGGGCGGCTTTACAAGCTAGGCCTTTCGTACGGAATGTAGAGCCACTCCTCAACCCGTTCGCTCCGGGTGACCAGGTCCTGCTGTCTGTCCTCCGTAAAGCGGTACACCTTCTTCCCATCCTTACAGTCGTGCGTGCGCAATCAGACGGGACAGCAGAGAAGGGTATTTTGCCTGATGGGTGGGATTAGCTGACTTAGAAAGCAAAATAAAGTCATGTCTCTATTTTGATGAAGGGAGAGAGAGGGAGAGACAGAGACACTTGTATTCTAAATGTAGATATGGCAAAGTTCATTTCATAGGGCAGCAAAGTTTAGCTAAAACATTAGTACCATTTACAAGTCAGAGAGAAAGTTTAAAATGGGAAGGGTATAAATGAAAGCAATATGTAGTATACTACAGGTGAGATCAGAACCAGGGATAAAACAGTCCCTTATCATGTATGCCTTATCATGTATGCCTTTTCGTCACCTTCAGCACAGCCTGGGTAACAACAAGCTATGCATGTATCTAGAAGGCCTCTGACCAGTACAGCCAGTATCCTTTAACCATTTCAGCCGCCCAGACGTTAAGCTCACGTCCGGGCGGCTGCTCTGCTGCACTCCCCTGCTCCTGCGCGCGATCGCGGGCGCGCCTCCATGTCCCCGCGGTGTCCCCCGGTAGCCCTGGGATCAGTGAAAGGGAACATGGTTCCCGATCACGGATCCCTGTCTTCCGCAGAAAACCGAAGCGCTCACCCGTGAGGCTTCGGCTCTTCTGCCCGGAAAAATTTCAGCATCCCCCTTGTACTTCCGCTTAGCGAGAAGTACAAGGAGGGAAAACAAAAATGAAGGTGGCCATCTTGTGGCCAAATAGTAAAACTACTTCTACACATTTTTACACTACAATTTACACATATAGCAACATTAAAAATTTACTGTTTATGTCCCACACCAAAATATTCCCCAAATAAAATGTTTAATAGAAAAAAAAAATTAAAATTAAAAATAAAAAAAAGACATAAATAGTTACCTAAGGGTCTGAACTTTTTAAATATGCATTTGAAGGGGGTATACTACAAACATGTTTTAAATTATAAGCTTGTAAATTGTGATGGGTGCAAAACGGAAACAATGCACCTTTATTTCCAAATAAAATATTGGCGCCATACATTGTGATAGGGACAAAATTTAAATGGTATAATAACCGAGACATACGGGCAAATAAAATACATAGGTTTTAATTATGGTAGCATGGATTATTTTAGAGCTATAATGGCCGAAAACTTAGAAACAATGAATTTTTTCCATTTTTTCTTATTAATCCTGTTAAAATGCATTTACAGTAAAGTGGCTCTTAGCAAAATGTACCACCCACAGAAAGCCCAATTGGTGGTGGAAAAAACAAGATATAGATCAATAAATTGTGATAAGTAGTGATAAAGTTATTAGCGCAGGAATGGGAGCTGAAAATTGCTCCGAAGCATAAGGTGAAAAATCCCCGCGGGCTGAAATGGTTAACTTACCTGGGGCTTCTTCCAGCCCCCTGTAGTCCTACAGGTCCCCCACTGTCCTCCCAGTCCAAGCTGTTCTGCTGCTTTACCCCTTCAAAAGCTAGCCCGCTGAGCCCCTTCATGGGCTACTGTGTGGGCGGCCCTGGATAAGTGTCTCCTTGATCGTTCTGTGAATGCGCAGTTCCGAAGATCAATCAGTGCAAATGCAGGACGATCTAGGCGATACTTGGCTGGGACCACACATGCGCAGCAGCCATCATCAGGGATCAGGCGGCAAGCTGTCGGAGGGACACAGCAGCAAAATGGTTCGGACCAGGAGGAGAGCAAGGGACCTGAAGCAATACAACAGGCTGAAAAAGTCCCAAGTACATTAGAGGCAGTCCTTGGATCAAAAGTCTTGAGAGTTTGACCAACACTATCAAATATACACACATACACATAACTATAAACATTCTAGAAGACATTTAAAAATGTTCATATGTTTCAAGACATGTATTTATCTTGAAATAAAAATTGCCTGCAGCACCTAGTATTAGCTGCTGGTGTAAGCAGCGGCTAATTACTAGGCCTTAAGCCCCTTAGCTTCCGAGTTCCAATGAGATCGGGCGCATTTAACTTAGTTTGGCCGCAGGCAATGTTGTTATAACGTAAAAAATGCTCAGTGTCTGTAACTGAAATTTATATTACTCTATCTATCTACATAAATAAATAAATAAATAAATATATATATATATATATATATATATATATATATATATATATATATATATATATATACACATATATTTTTCAAATAGATATTTATTTACATGTTTCAAAACATTTAAACATATGCATATTTTGAGCAAAATAAAAGCGCACAAATCAACACTTTTAGAATACCCAGATGATCAAGGAGGCAAATAACCCTTGCAAAGCATGATACAATATGCTTTAAAAGGGAAAAAAATCCTTCTTGGCTCTAAACGGCAACTGGATAAAATCACCTGGATCAACAGTCTACATGGCATTGCAGAAACAATGAAAATATTTTAAGAAATAAAAGTGTTTCAATTTTTCTTATCAAGTAAGCTTTGTCACCTTCAGCACACACTGGGTAACAACAGGCCATGTGTGTAACTAGAAGGCCTCTGACCACTACATCCAGATGTGCTTTAGTTTCTCCTTATCTTGGGCCAGTCATGAACTTTTCCCCTCGAATCACTCTATGCATCTACGCACAAGCAGTTCTTGCACTACAGTTACTGTTCCAGGGGAAAATCTCATTTCTACCATCTTGGACTCCTATCTCAATCCCACGAGTTTAGCACTGCCCAACCATTATCTAAAACCTGTTTTTAAGCCTCATGTCATCACTTTTTGCTGCTTTGAATGAGCGATCAGAGAAGAGAATTTCACCTGGACAATAGGGATGAAAAAGGGCAAAATGCATGCATATACAGCACACTATTAAATATTTGGGTTAACCCTTGCTCCCTTTGCGTCTAAAGAAGAGGAGCCCCTCACTCTATCACCCCGTACTTGGGCGGCTTTACAAGCTAGGCCTTTCGTACGGAATGTAGAGCCACTCCTCAACCCGTTCGCTCTGGGTGACCAGGTCCTGCTGTCTGTCCTCCATAAAGCGGTACACCTTCTTCCCATCCTTACAGTCGTGCGTGCGCAATCAGACGGGACAGCAGAGAAGGGTATTTTGCCTGATGGGTGGGATTAGCTGACTTAGAAATCAAAATAAAGTCATGTCTCTATTTTGATGAAGGGAGAGAGAGGGAGAGACAGAGACACTTGTATTCTAAATGTAGATATGGCAAAGTTCATTTCATAGGGCAGCAAAGTTTAGCTAAAACATTAGTACCATTTACAAGTCAGAGAGAAAGTTTAAAATGGGAAGGGTATAAATGAAAGCAATATGTAGTATACTACAGGTGAGATCAGAACCAGGGATAAAACAGTCCCTTATCATGTATGCCTTATCATGTATGCCTTTTCGTCACCTTCAGCACAGCCTGGGTAACAACAAGCTATGCATGTATCTAGAAGGCCTCTGACCAGTACAGCCAGTATCCTTTAACCATTTCAGCCGCCCAGACGTTAAGCTCACGTCCGGGCGGCTGCTCTGCTGCACTCCCCTGCTCCTGCGCGCGATCGCGGGCGCGCCTCCATGTCCCCGTGGTGTCCCCCGGTAGCCCTGGGATCAGTGAAAGGGAACATGGTTCCCGATCACGGATCTCTGTCTTCCGCAGAAAACCGAAGCGCTCACCCGTGAGGCTTCGGCTCTTCTGCCCGGAAAAATTTCAGCATCCCCCTTGTACTTCCGCTTAGCGAGAAGTACAAGGAGGGAAAACAAAAATGAAGGTGGCCATCTTGTGGCCAAATAGTAAAACTACTTCTACACATTTTTACACTACAATTTACACATATAGCAACATTAAAAATTTACTGTTTATGTCCCACACCAAAATATTCCCCAAATAAAATGTTTAATAGAAAAAAAAAATTAAAATTAAAAATAAAAAAAAGACATAAATAGTTACCTAAGGGTCTGAACTTTTTAAATATGCATTTGAAGGGGGTATACTACAAACATGTTTTAAATTATAAGCTTGTAAATTGTGATGGGTGCAAAACGGAAACAATGCACCTTTATTTCCAAATAAAATATTGGCGCCATACATTGTGATAGGGACAAAATTTAAATGGTATAATAACCGAGACATACGGGCAAATAAAATACATAGGTTTTAATTATGGTAGCATGGATTATTTTAGAGCTATAATGGCCGAAAACTTAGAAATAATGAATTTTTTCCATTTTTTCTTATTAATCCTGTTAAAATGCATTTACAGTAAAGTGGCTCTTAGCAAAATGTACCACCCACAGAAAGCCCAATTGGTGGTGGAAAAAACAAGATATAGATCAATAAATTGTGATAAGTAGTGATAAAGTTATTAGCGCAGGAATGGGAGCTGAAAATTGCTCCGAAGCATAAGGTGAAAAATCCCCGCGGGCTGAAATGGTTAACTTACCTGGGGCTTCTTCCAGCCCCCTGTAGTCCTACAGGTCCCCCACTGTCCTCCCAGTCCAAGCTGTTCTGCTGCTTTACCCCTTCAAAAGCTAGCCCGCTGAGCCCCTTCATGGGCTACTGTGTGGGCGGCCCTGGATAAGTGTCTCCTTGATCGTTCTGTGAATGCGCAGTTCCGAAGATCAATCAGTGCAAATGCAGGACGATCTAGGCGATACTTGGCTGGGACCACACATGCGCAGCAGCCATCATCAGGGATCAGGCGGCAAGCTGTCGGAGGGACACAGCAGCAAAATGGTTCGGACCAGGAGGAGAGCAAGGGACCTGAAGCAATACAACAGGCTGAAAAAGTCCCAAGTACATTAGAGGCAGTCCTTGGATCAAAAGTCTTGAGAGTTTGACCAACACTATCAAATATACACACATACACATAACTATAAACATTCTAGAAGACATTTAAAAATGTTCATATGTTTCAAGACATGTATTTATCTTGAAATAAAAATTGCCTGCAGCACCTAGTATTAGCTGCTGGTGTAAGCAGCGGCTAATTACTAGGCCTTAAGCCCCTTAGCTTCCGAGTTCCAATGAGATCGGGCGCATTTAACTTAGTTTGGCCGCAGGCAATGTTGTTATAACGTAAAAAATGCTCAGTGTCTGTAACTGAAATTTATATTACTCTATCTATCTACATAAATAAATAAATAAATAAATATATATATATATATATATATATATATATATATATATACACATATATTTTTCAAATAGATATTTATTTACATGTTTCAAAACATTTAAACATATGCATATTTTGAGCAAAATAAAAGCGCACAAATCAACACTTTTAGAATACCCAGATGATCAAGGAGGCAAATAACCCTTGCAAAGCATGATACAATATGCTTTAAAAGGGAAAAAAATCCTTCTTGGCTCTAAACGGCAACTGGATAAAATCACCTGGATCAACAGTCTACATGGCATTGCAGAAACAATGAAAATATTTTAAGAAATAAAAGTGTTTCAATTTTTCTTATCAAGTAAGCTTTGTCACCTTCAGCACACACTGGGTAACAACAGGCCATGTGTGTAACTAGAAGGCCTCTGACCACTACATCCAGATGTGCTTTAGTTTCTCCTTATCTTGGGCCAGTCATGAACTTTTCCCCTCGAATCACTCTATGCATCTACGCACAAGCAGTTCTTGCACTACAGTTACTGTTCCAGGGGAAAATCTCATTTCTACCATCTTGGACTCCTATCTCAATCCCACGAGTTTAGCACTGCCCAACCATTATCTAAAACCTGTTTTTAAGCCTCATGTCATCACTTTTTGCTGCTTTGAATGAGCGATCAGAGAAGAGAATTTCACCTGGACAATAGGGATGAAAAAGGGCAAAATGCATGCATATACAGCACACTATTAAATATTTGGGTTAACCCTTGCTCCCTTTGCGTCTAAAGAAGAGGAGCCCCTCACTCTATCACCCCGTACTTGGGCGGCTTTACAAGCTAGGCCTTTCGTACGGAATGTAGAGCCACTCCTCAACCCGTTCGCTCTGGGTGACCAGGTCCTGCTGTCTGTCCTCCATAAAGCGGTACACCTTCTTCCCATCCTTACAGTCGTGCGTGCGCAATCAGACGGGACAGCAGAGAAGGGTATTTTGCCTGATGGGTGGGATTAGCTGACTTAGAAATCAAAATAAAGTCATGTCTCTATTTTGATGAAGGGAGAGAGAGGGAGAGACAGAGACACTTGTATTCTAAATGTAGATATGGCAAAGTTCATTTCATAGGGCAGCAAAGTTTAGCTAAAACATTAGTACCATTTACAAGTCAGAGAGAAAGTTTAAAATGGGAAGGGTATAAATGAAAGCAATATGTAGTATACTACAGGTGAGATCAGAACCAGGGATGAAAAAGTCCCTTATCATGTATGCCTTATCATGTATGCCTTTTCGTCACCTTCAGCACTGCCTGGGTAACAACAAGCCATGCATGTATATAGAAGGCCTCTGACCAGTACAGCCAGTATCCTTTAACCATTTCAGCCGCCCAGACATGAAGCTCACGTCCGGGCGGCTGCTCTGCTGCACTCCTCCCGCCTGCGCGCGATCGCGGGCGCGCCTCCATGTCCCCGCGGTGTCCCCCGGTAGCCCTGGGATCAGTGAAAGGGAACATGGTTCCCGATCACGGATCCCTGTCCCCCGCAGAAAAACCGAAGCGCTCACCCGTGAGGCTTCGGCTCTTCTGCCCGGAAAAATTTCAGCACCCCCCTTGTACTTCCGCTTAGCGAGAAGTACAAGGAGGGAAAACAAAAATGAAGGTGGCCATCTTGTGGCCAAATAGCAAAACTACTTCTACACATTTTTACACTACAATTTACACATATAGCAACATTAAAAATTTACTGTTTATGTCCCACACCAAAATATTCCCCAAATAAAATTTTTAATAGAAAAAAAAAATTAAAATTAAAAATAAAAAAAAGACATAAATAGTTACCTAAGGGTCTGAACTTTTTAAATATGCATTTGAAGGGGGTATACTACAAACATGTTTTAAATTATAAGCTTGTAAATTGTGATGGGTGCAAAACGGAAACAATGCACCTTTATTTCCAAATAAAATATTGGCGCCATACATTGTGATAGGGACAAAATTTAAATGGTATAATAACCGAGACATATGGGCAAATAAAATACATAGGTTTTAATTATGGTAGCATGGATTATTTTAGAGCTATAATGGCGGAAAACTTAGAAATAATGAATTTTTTCCATTTTTTTCTTATAAATCCTTTTAAAATGCATTTACAGTAAAGTGGCTCTTAGCAAAATGTACCACCCACAGAAAGCCCAATTAGTGGTGGAAAAAAACAAGATATAGATCAATAAATTGTGATAAGTAGTGATAAAGTTATTAGCACATGAATGGGAGCTGAAAATTGCTCCGAAGCATAAGGTGAAAAATCCCCGCGGGCTGAAATGGTTAACTTACCTGGGGCTTCTTCCAGCCCCCTGTAGTCCTACAGGTCCCCCACTGTCCTCCCAGTCCAAGCTGTTCTGCTGCTTTACCCCTTCAAAAGCTAGCCCGCTGAGCCCCTTCATGGGCTACTGTGCATGGGCGGCCCTGGATAAGTGTCTCCTTGATCGTTCTGTGACTGCGCAGTTCCGAAGATCAATCAGTGCAAATGCAGGACGATCTAGGCGATACTTGGCTGGGACCACACATGCGCAGCAGCCATCATCAGGGATCAGGCGGCAAGCTGTCGGAGGGACACAGCAGCAAAATGGTTCGGACCAGGAGGAGAGCAAGGGACCTGAAGCAATACAACAGGCTGAAAAAGTCCCAAGTACGTTAGAGGCAGTCCCTGGATCAAAGGTCTTGAGAGTTTAACCAACACTATCAAATATACACACATACACATAACTATAAACATTCTAGAAGACATTTAAAAATGTCCATATGTTTCAAGACATGTATTTATCTTGAAATAAAAATTGCCTGCAGCACCTAGTATTAGCTGCTGGTGTAAGCAGCGGCTAATTACTAGGCCTTAAGCCCCTTAGCTTCCGAGTTCCAATGAGATCGGGCGCATTTAACTTAGTTTGGCCGCAGGCAATGTTGTTATAACGTAAAAAATGCTCAGTGTCTGTAACTGAAATTTATATTACTCTATCTATCTAAATATATATACATATATATATATATATATATATATATATATATATATATATATATATATATATATATATATATACATATATTTTTCAAATAGATATTTATTTACATGTTTCAAAACATTTAAACATATGCATATTTTGAGCAAAATAAAAGCGCACAAATCAACACTTTTAGAATACCCAGATGATCAAGGAGGCAAATAACCCTTGCAAAGCATGATACAATATGCTTTAAAAGGGAAAAAAATCCTTCTTGGCTCTAAACGGCAACTGGATAAAATCCCTGGATCAACAGTCTACATGGCATTGCAGAAACAATGAAAATATTTTAAGGAAATAAAGTGTTTCAATTTTTCTTATCATGTAAGCTTTGTCACCTTCAGCACACACTGGGTAACAACAGGCCATGTGTGTAACTAGAAGGCCTCTGACCACTACATCCAGATGTGCTTTAGTTTCTCCTTATCTTGGGCCAGTCATGAACTTTTCCCCTCGAATCACTCTATGCATCTACGCACAAGCAGTTCTTGCACTACAGTTACTGTTCCAGGGGAAAATCTCATTTCTACCATCTTGGACTCCTATCTCAATCCCACGAGTTTAGCACTGCCCAACCATTATCTAAAACCTGTTTTTAAGCCTCATGTCATCACTTTTTGCTGCTTTGAATGAGCGATCAGAGAAGAGAATTTCACCTGGACAATAGGGATGAAAAAGGGCAAAATGCATGCATATACAGCATACTATTAAATATTTGGGTTAACCCTTGCTCCCTTTGCATCTAAAGAAGAGGAGCCCCTCACTCTATCACCCCGTACTTGGGCGGCTTTACAAGCCAGGCCTTTCGTACGGAATGTAGAGCCACTCCTCAACCCGTTCGCTCTGGGTGACCAGGTCCTGCTGTCTGTCCTCCGTAAAGCGGTACACCTTCTTCCCATCCTTACAGTCGTGCGTGCGCAATCAGACGGGACAGCAGAGAAGGGTATTTTGCCTGATGGGTGGGATTAGCTGACTTAGAAATCAAAATAAAGTCATGTCTCTATTTTGATGAAGGGAGAGAGAGGGAGAGACAGAGACACTTGTATTCTAAATGTAGATATGGCAAAGTTCATTACATAGGGCAGCAAAGTTTAGCTAAAACATTAGTACCATTAACAAGTCAGAGAGAAAGTTTAAAATGGGAAGGGTATAAATGAAAGCAATATGTAGTATACTACAGGTGAGATCAGAACCAGGGATGAAAAAGTCCCTTATCATGTATGCCTTATTATGTATGCCTTTTCGTCACCTTCAGCACAGCCTGGGTAACAACAAGCCATGCATGTATCTAGAAGGCCTCTGACCAGTACAGCCAGTATCCTTTAACCATTTCAGCCGCCCAGACATGAAGCTCACGTCCGGGCGGCTGCTCTGCTGCACTCCCCCGCTCCTGCGCGCGATCGCGGGCGCGCCTCCATGTCCCCGCGGTGTCCCCCGGTAGCCCTGGGATCAGTGAAAGGGAACATGGTTCCCGATCACGGATCCCTGTCCCCCGCAGAAAAACCGAAGCGCTCACCCGTGAGGCTTCGGCTCTTCTGCCCGGAAAAATTTCAGCATCCCCCTTGTACTTCCGCTTAGCGAGAAGTACAAGGAGGGAAAACAAAATTGAAGGTGGCCATCTTGTGGCCAAATAGCAAAACTACTTCTACACATTTTTACACTACAATTTACACATATAGCAACATTAAAAATTTACTGTTTATGTCCCACACCAAAATATTCCCCAAATAAAATTTTTAATAGAAAAAAAAATTAAAATAAAAAATAAAAAAAAAGACATAAATAGTTACCTAAGGGTCTGAACTTTTTAAATATGCATTTGAAGGGGGTATACTACAAACATGTTTTAAATTATAAGCTTGTAAATTGTGATGGGTGCAAAACGGAAACAATGCACCTTTATTTCCAAATAAAATATTGGCGCCATACATTGTGATAGGGACAAAATTTAAATGGTATAATAACCGAGACATACGGGCAAATAAAATACATAGGTTTTAATTATGGTAGCATGGATTATTTTAGAGCTATAATGGCCGAAAACTTAGAAATAATGCATTTTTTCCATTTTTTTCTTATTAATCCTGTTAAAATGCATTTACAGTAAAGTGGCTCTTAGCAAAATTTACCACCCACAGAAAGCCCAATTAGTGGTGGAAAAAACAAGATATAGATCAATAAATTGTGATAAGTAGTGATAAAGTTATTAGCGCATGAATGGGAGCTGAAAATTGCTCCGAAGCATAAGGTGAAAAATCCCCGCGGGCTGAAATGGTTAACTTACCTGGGGCTTCTTCCAGCCCCCTGTAGTCCTACAGGTCCCCCACTGTCCTCCAAGTCCAAGCTGTTCTGCTGCTTTACCCTTTCAAAAGCTAGCCCGCTGAGCCCCTTCATGGGATACTGTGCATGGGCGGCCCTGGATAAGTGTCTCCTTGATCGTTCTGTGAATGCGCAGTTCCGAAGATCAATCAGTGCAAATGCAGGACGATCTAGGCGATACTTGGCTGGGACCACACATGCGCAGCAGCCATCATCAGGGATCAGGCGGCAAGCTGTCGGAGGGACACAGCAGCAAAATGGTTCGGACCAGGAGGAGAGCAAGGGACCTGAAGCAATACAACAGGCTGAAAAAGTCCCAAGTACGTTAGAGGCAGTCCCTGGATCAAAAGTCTTGAGAGTTTAACCAACACTATCAAATATACACACATACACATAACTATAAACATTCTAGAAGACATTTAAAAATGTCCATATGTTTCAAGACATGTATTTATCTTGAAATAAAAATTGCCTGCAGCACCTAGTATTAGCTGCTGGTGTAAGCAGCGGCTAATTACTAGGCCTTAAGCCCCTTAGCTTCCGAGTTCCAATGAGATCGGGCGCATTTAACTTAGTTTGGCCGCAGGCAATGTTGTTATAACGTAAAAAATGCTCAGTGTCTGTAACTGAAATTTATATTACTCTATCTATCTAAATATATATACATATATATATATATATATATATATATATATATATATATATATATATATATATATATACACATATATTTTTCAAATAGATATTTATTTACATGTTTCAAAACATTTAAACATATGCATATTTTGAGCAAAATAAAAGCGCACAAATCAACACTTTTAGAATACCCAGATGATCAAGGAGGCAAATAACCCTTGCAAAGCATGATACAATATGCTTTAAAAGGGAAAAAAATCCTTCTTGGCTCTAAACGGCAACTGGATAAAATCCCTGGATCAACAGTCTACATGGCATTGCAGAAACAATGAAAATATTTTAAGGAAATAAAGTGTTTCAATTTTTCTTATCATGTAAGCTTTGTCACCTTCAGCACACACTGGGTAACAACAGGCCATGTGTGTAACTAGAAGGCCTCTGACCACTACATCCAGATGTGCTTTAGTTTCTCCTTATCTTGGGCCAGTCATGAACTTTTCCCCTCGAATCACTCTATGCATCTACGCACAAGCAGTTCTTGCACTACAGTTACTGTTCCAGGGGAAAATCTCATTTCTACCATCTTGGACTCCTATCTCAATCCCACGAGTTTAGCACTGCCCAACCATTATCTAAAACCTGTTTTTAAGCCTCATGTCATCACTTTTTGCTGCTTTGAATGAGCGATCAGAGAAGAGAATTTCACCTGGACAATAGGGATGAAAAAGGGCAAAATGCATGCATATACAGCACACTATTAAATATTTGGGTTAACCCTTGCTCCCTTTGCGTCTAAAGAAGAGGAGCCCCTCACTCTATCACCCCGTACTTGGGCGGCTTTACAAGCTAGGCCTTTCGTACGGAATGTAGAGCCACTCCTCAACCCGTTCGCTCTGGGTGACCAGGTCCTGCTGTCTGTCCTCCGTAAAGCGGTACACCTTCTTCCCATCCTTACAGTCGTGCGTGCGCAATCAGACGGGACAGCAGAGAAGGGTATTTTGCCTGATGGGTGGGATTAGCTGACTTAGAAATCAAAATAAAGTCATGTCTCTATTTTGATGAAGGGAGAGAGAGGGAGAGACAGAGACACTTATATTCTAAATGTAGATATGGCAAAGTTCATTACATAGGGCAGCAAAGTTTAGCTAAAACATTAGTACCATTAACAAGTCAGAGAGAAAGTTTAAAATGGGAAGGGTATAAATGAAAGCAATATGTAGTATACTACAGGTGAGATCAGAACCAGGGATGAAAAAGTCCCTTATCATGTATGCCTTATTATGTATGCCTTTTCGTCACCTTCAGCACAGCCTGGGTAACAACAAGCCATGCATGTATCTAGAAGGCCTCTGACCAGTACAGCCAGTATCCTTTAACCATTTCAGCCGCCCAGACATGAAGCTCACGTCCGGGCGGCTGCTCTGCTGCACTCCCCCGCTCCTGCGCGCGATCGCGGGCGCGCCTCCATGTCCCCGCGGTGTCCCCCGGTAGCCCTGGGATCAGTGAAAGGGAACATGGTTCCCGATCACGGATCCCTGTCCCCCGCAGAAAAACCGAAGCGCTCACCCGTGAGGCTTCGGCTCTTCTGCCCGGAAAAATTTCAGCATCCCCCTTGTACTTCCGCTTAGCGAGAAGTACAAGGAGGGAAAACAAAATTGAAGGTGGCCATCTTGTGGCCAAATAGCAAAACTACTTCTACACATTTTTACACTACAATTTACACATATAGCAACATTAAAAATTTACTGTTTATGTCCCACACCAAAATATTCCCCAAATAAAATTTTTAATAGAAAAAAAAATTAAAATAAAAAATAAAAAAAAAGACATAAATAGTTACCTAAGGGTCTGAACTTTTTAAATATGCATTTGAAGGGGGTATACTACAAACATGTTTTAAATTATAAGCTTGTAAATTGTGATGGGTGCAAAACGGAAACAATGCACCTTTATTTCCAAATAAAATATTGGCGCCATACATTGTGATAGGGACAAAATTTAAATGGTATAATAACCGAGACATACGGGCAAATAAAATACATAGGTTTTAATTATGGTAGCATGGATTATTTTAGAGCTATAATGGCCGAAAACTTAGAAATAATGCATTTTTTCCATTTTTTTCTTATTAATCCTGTTAAAATGCATTTACAGTAAAGTGGCTCTTAGCAAAATTTACCACCCACAGAAAGCCCAATTAGTGGTGGAAAAAACAAGATATAGATCAATAAATTGTGATAAGTAGTGATAAAGTTATTAGCGCATGAATGGGAGCTGAAAATTGCTCCGAAGCATAAGGTGAAAAATCCCCGCGGGCTGAAATGGTTAACTTACCTGGGGCTTCTTCCAGCCCCCTGTAGTCCTACAGGTCCCCCACTGTCCTCCAAGTCCAAGCTGTTCTGCTGCTTTACCCTTTCAAAAGCTAGCCCGCTGAGTCCCTTCATGGGCTACTGTGCATGGGCGGCCCTGGATAAGTGTCTCCTTGATCGTTCTGTGAATGCGCAGTTCCGAAGATCAATCAGTGCAAATGCAGGACGATATAGGCGATACTTGGCTGGGACCACACATGCGCAGCAGCCATCATCAGGGATCAGGCGGCAAGCTGTCGGAGGGACACAGCAGCAAAATGGTTCGGACCAGGAGGAGAGCAAGGGACCTGAAGCAATACAACAGGCTGAAAAAGTCCCAAGTACGTTAGAGGCAGTCCCTGGATCAAAAGTCTTGAGAGTTTAACCAACACTATCAAATATACACACATACACATAACTATAAACATTCTAGAAGACATTTAAAAATGTTCATATGTTTTAAGACATGTATTTATCTTGAAATAAAAATTGCCTGCAGCACCTAGTATTAGCTGCTGGTGTAAGCAGCGGCTAATTACTAGGCCTTAAGCCCCTTAGCTTCCGAGTTCCAATGAGATCGGGCGCATTTAACTTAGTTTGGCCGCAGGCAATGTTGTTATAAAATGTAAAAAATGCTCAGTGTCTGTAACTGAAATTTATATTACTCTATCTATTTAAATAAATAAATATATATATATATATATATATATATATATATATATATATATATATATATATATATACACATATATTTTTCAAATAGATATTTATTTACATGTTTCAAAACATTTAAACATATGCATATTTTGAGCAAAATAAAAGAGCACAAATCAACACTTTTAGAATACCCAGATGATCAAGGAGGCAAATAACCCTTGCAAAGCATGATACAATATGCTTTAAAAGGGAAAAAAATCCTTCTTGGCTCTAAACGGCAACTGGATAAAATCCCTGGATCAACAGTCTACATGGCATTGCAGAAACAATGAAAATATTTTAAGAAATAAAGTGTTTCAATTTTTCTTATCATGTAAGCTTTGTCACCTTCAGCACACACTGGGTAACAACAGGCCATGTGTGTAACTAGAAGGCCTCTGACCACTACATCCAGATGTGCTTTAGTTTCTCCTTATCTTGGGCCAGTCATGAACTTTTCCCCTTCGAATCACTCTATGCATCTACGCACAAGCAGTTCTTGCACTACAGTTACTGTTCCAGGGGAAAATCTCATTTCTACCATCTTGGACTCCTATCTCAATCCCACGAGTTTAGCACTGCCCAACCATTATCTAAAACCTGTTTTTAAGCCTCATGTCATCACTTTTTGCTGCTTTGAATGAGCGATCAGAGAAGAGAATTTCACCTGGACAATAGGGATGAAAAAGGGCAAAATGCATGCATATACAGCATACTATTAAATATTTGGGTTAACCCTTGCTCCCTTTGCGTCTAAAGAAGAGGAGCCCCTCACTCTATCACCCCGTACTTGGGCGGCTTTACAAGCTAGGCCTTTCGTACGGAATGTAGAGCCACTCCTCAACCCGTTCGCTCCGGGTGACCAGGTCCTGCTGTCTGTCCTCCGTAAAGCGGTACACCTTCTTAGAAATAATGAATTTTTTCCATTTTTTCTTATTAATCCTGTTAAAATGCATTTACAGTAAAGTGGCTCTTAGCAAAATGTACCACCCACAGAAAGCCCAATTGGTGGTGGAAAAAACAAGATATAGATCAATAAATTGTGATAAGTAGTGATAAAGTTATTAGCGCATGAATGGGAGCTGAAAATTGCTCCGAAGGATAAGGTGAAAAATCCCCGCGGGCTGAAATGGTTAACTTACCTGGGGCTTCTTCCAGCCCCCTGTAGTCCTACAGGTCCCCCACTGTCCTCCCAGTCCAAGCTGTTCTGCTGCTTTACCCCTTCAAAAGCTAGCCCGCTGAGCCCCTTCATGGGCTACTGTGTGGGCGGCCCTGGATAAGTGTCTCCTTGATCGTTCTGTGAATGCGCAGTTCCGAAGATCAATCAGTGCAAATGCAGGACGATCTAGGCGATACTTGGCTGGGACCACACATGCGCAGCAGCCATCATCAGGGATCAGGCGGCAAGCTGTCGAAGGGACACAGCAGCAAAATGGTTCGGACCAGGAGGAGAGCAAGGGACCTGAAGCAATACAACAGGCTGAAAAAGTCCCAAGTACATTAGAGGCAGTCCTTGGATCAAAAGTCTTGAGAGTTTGACCAACACTATCAAATATACACACATACACATAACTATAAACATTCTAGAAGACATTTAAAAATGTTCATATGTTTCAAGACATGTATTTATCTTGAAATAAAAATTGCCTGCAGCACCTAGTATTAGCTGCTGGTGTAAGCAGCGGCTAATTACTAGGCCTTAAGCCCCTTAGCTTCCGAGTTCCAATGAGATCGGGCGCATTTAACTTAGTTTGGCCGCAGGCAATGTTGTTATAACGTAAAAAATGCTCAGTGTCTGTAACTGAAATTTATATTACTCTATCTATCTACATAAATAAATAAATATATATATATATATATATATATATATATATACACATATATTTTTCAAATAGATATTTATTTACATGTTTCAAAACATTTAAACATATGCATATTTTGAGCAAAATAAAAGCGCACAAATCAACACTTTTAGAATACCCAGATGATCAAGGAGGCAAATAACCCTTGCAAAGCATGATACAATATGCTTTAAAAGGGAAAAAAATCCTTCTTGGCTCTAAACGGCAACTGGATAAAATCACCTGGATCAACAGTCTACATGGCATTGCAGAAACAATGAAAATATTTTAAGAAATAAAAGTGTTTCAATTTTTCTTATCAAGTAAGCTTTGTCACCTTCAGCACACACTGGGTAACAACAGGCCATGTGTGTAACTAGAAGGCCTCTGACCACTACATCCAGATGTGCTTTAGTTTCTCCTTATCTTGGGCCAGTCATGAACTTTTCCCCTCGAATCATTCTATGCATCTACGCACAAGCGGTTCTTGCACTACAGTTACTGTTCCAGGGGAAAATCTCATTTCTACCATCTTGGACTCCTATCTCAATCCCACGAGTTTAGCACTGCCCAACCATTATCTAAAACCTGTTTTTAAGCCTCATGTCATCACTTTTTGCTGCTTTGAATGAGCGATCAGAGAAGAGAATTTCACCTGGACAATAGGGATGAAAAAGGGCAAAATGCATGCATATACAGCATACTATTAAATATTTGGGTTAACCCTTGCTCCCTTTGCATCTAAAGAAGAGGAGCCCCTCACTCTATCACCCCGTACTTGGGCGGCTTTACAAGCCAGGCCTTTCGTACGGAATGTAGAGCCACTCCTCAACCCGTTCGCTCTGGGTGACCAGGTCCTGCTGTCTGTCCTCCGTAAAGCGGTACACCTTCTTCCCATCCTTACAGTCGTGCGTGCGCAATCAGACGGGACAGCAGAGAAGGGTATTTTGCCTGATGGGTGGGATTAGCTGACTTAGAAATCAAAATAAAGTCATGTCTCTATTTTGATGAAGGGAGAGAGAGGGAGAGACAGAGACACTTGTATTCTAAATGTAGATATGGCAAAGTTCATTACATAGGGCAGCAAAGTTTAGCTAAAACATTAGTACCATTAACAAGTCAGAGAGAAAGTTTAAAATGGGAAGGGTATAAATGAAAGCAATATGTAGTATACTACAGGTGAGATCAGAACCAGGGATGAAAAAGTCCCTTATCATGTATGCCTTATTATGTATGCCTTTTCGTCACCTTCAGCACAGCCTGGGTAACAACAAGCCATGCATGTATCTAGAAGGCCTCTGACCAGTACAGCCAGTATCCTTTAACCATTTCAGCCGCCCAGACATGAAGCTCACGTCCGGGCGGCTGCTCTGCTGCACTCCCCCGCTCCTGCGCGCGATCGCGGGCGCGCCTCCATGTCCCCGCGGTGTCCCCCGGTAGCCCTGGGATCAGTGAAAGGGAACATGGTTCCCGATCACGGATCCCTGTCCCCCGCAGAAAAACCGAAGCGCTCACCCGTGAGGCTTCGGCTCTTCTGCCCGGAAAAATTTCAGCATCCCCCTTGTACTTCCGCTTAGCGAGAAGTACAAGGAGGGAAAACAAAATTGAAGGTGGCCATCTTGTGGCCAAATAGCAAAACTACTTCTACACATTTTTACACTACAATTTACACATATAGCAACATTAAAAATTTACTGTTTATGTCCCACACCAAAATATTCCCCAAATAAAATTTTTAATAGAAAAAAAAATTAAAATAAAAAATAAAAAAAAAGACATAAATAGTTACCTAAGGGTCTGAACTTTTTAAATATGCATTTGAAGGGGGTATACTACAAACATGTTTTAAATTATAAGCTTGTAAATTGTGATGGGTGCAAAACGGAAACAATGCACCTTTATTTCCAAATAAAATATTGGCGCCATACATTGTGATAGGGACAAAATTTAAATGGTATAATAACCGAGACATACGGGCAAATAAAATACATAGGTTTTAATTATGGTAGCATGGATTATTTTAGAGCTATAATGGCCGAAAACTTAGAAATAATGCATTTTTTCCATTTTTTTCTTATTAATCCTGTTAAAATGCATTTACAGTAAAGTGGCTCTTAGCAAAATTTACCACCCACAGAAAGCCCAATTAGTGGTGGAAAAAACAAGATATAGATCAATAAATTGTGATAAGTAGTGATAAAGTTATTAGCGCATGAATGGGAGCTGAAAATTGCTCCGAAGCATAAGGTGAAAAATCCCCGCGGGCTGAAATGGTTAACTTACCTGGGGCTTCTTCCAGCCCCCTGTAGTCCTACAGGTCCCCCACTGTCCTCCAAGTCCAAGCTGTTCTGCTGCTTTACCCTTTCAAAAGCTAGCCCGCTGAGCCCCTTCATGGGATACTGTGCATGGGCGGCCCTGGATAAGTGTCTCCTTGATCGTTCTGTGAATGCGCAGTTCCGAAGATCAATCAGTGCAAATGCAGGACGATCTAGGCGATACTTGGCTGGGACCACACATGCGCAGCAGCCATCATCAGGGATCAGGCGGCAAGCTGTCGGAGGGACACAGCAGCAAAATGGTTCGGACCAGGAGGAGAGCAAGGGACCTGAAGCAATACAACAGGCTGAAAAAGTCCCAAGTACGTTAGAGGCAGTCCCTGGATCAAAAGTCTTGAGAGTTTAACCAACACTATCAAATATACACACATACACATAACTATAAACATTCTAGAAGACATTTAAAAATGTCCATATGTTTCAAGACATGTATTTATCTTGAAATAAAAATTGCCTGCAGCACCTAGTATTAGCTGCTGGTGTAAGCAGCGGCTAATTACTAGGCCTTAAGCCCCTTAGCTTCCGAGTTCCAATGAGATCGGGCGCATTTAACTTAGTTTGGCCGCAGGCAATGTTGTTATAACGTAAAAAATGCTCAGTGTCTGTAACTGAAATTTATATTACTCTATCTATCTAAATATATATACATATATATATATATATATATATATATATATATATATATATATATATATATATATATATACACATATATTTTTCAAATAGATATTTATTTACATGTTTCAAAACATTTAAACATATGCATATTTTGAGCAAAATAAAAGCGCACAAATCAACACTTTTAGAATACCCAGATGATCAAGGAGGCAAATAACCCTTGCAAAGCATGATACAATATGCTTTAAAAGGGAAAAAAATCCTTCTTGGCTCTAAACGGCAACTGGATAAAATCCCTGGATCAACAGTCTACATGGCATTGCAGAAACAATGAAAATATTTTAAGGAAATAAAGTGTTTCAATTTTTCTTATCATGTAAGCTTTGTCACCTTCAGCACACACTGGGTAACAACAGGCCATGTGTGTAACTAGAAGGCCTCTGACCACTACATCCAGATGTGCTTTAGTTTCTCCTTATCTTGGGCCAGTCATGAACTTTTCCCCTCGAATCACTCTATGCATCTACGCACAAGCAGTTCTTGCACTACAGTTACTGTTCCAGGGGAAAATCTCATTTCTACCATCTTGGACTCCTATCTCAATCCCACGAGTTTAGCACTGCCCAACCATTATCTAAAACCTGTTTTTAAGCCTCATGTCATCACTTTTTGCTGCTTTGAATGAGCGATCAGAGAAGAGAATTTCACCTGGACAATAGGGATGAAAAAGGGCAAAATGCATGCATATACAGCACACTATTAAATATTTGGGTTAACCCTTGCTCCCTTTGCGTCTAAAGAAGAGGAGCCCCTCACTCTATCACCCCGTACTTGGGCGGCTTTACAAGCTAGGCCTTTCGTACGGAATGTAGAGCCACTCCTCAACCCGTTCGCTCTGGGTGACCAGGTCCTGCTGTCTGTCCTCCGTAAAGCGGTACACCTTCTTCCCATCCTTACAGTCGTGCGTGCGCAATCAGACGGGACAGCAGAGAAGGGTATTTTGCCTGATGGGTGGGATTAGCTGACTTAGAAATCAAAATAAAGTCATGTCTCTATTTTGATGAAGGGAGAGAGAGGGAGAGACAGAGACACTTATATTCTAAATGTAGATATGGCAAAGTTCATTACATAGGGCAGCAAAGTTTAGCTAAAACATTAGTACCATTAACAAGTCAGAGAGAAAGTTTAAAATGGGAAGGGTATAAATGAAAGCAATATGTAGTATACTACAGGTGAGATCAGAACCAGGGATGAAAAAGTCCCTTATCATGTATGCCTTATTATGTATGCCTTTTCGTCACCTTCAGCACAGCCTGGGTAACAACAAGCCATGCATGTATCTAGAAGGCCTCTGACCAGTACAGCCAGTATCCTTTAACCATTTCAGCCGCCCAGACATGAAGCTCACGTCCGGGCGGCTGCTCTGCTGCACTCCCCCGCTCCTGCGCGCGATCGCGGGCGCGCCTCCATGTCCCCGCGGTGTCCCCCGGTAGCCCTGGGATCAGTGAAAGGGAACATGGTTCCCGATCACGGATCCCTGTCCCCCGCAGAAAAACCGAAGCGCTCACCCGTGAGGCTTCGGCTCTTCTGCCCGGAAAAATTTCAGCATCCCCCTTGTACTTCCGCTTAGCGAGAAGTACAAGGAGGGAAAACAAAATTGAAGGTGGCCATCTTGTGGCCAAATAGCAAAACTACTTCTACACATTTTTACACTACAATTTACACATATAGCAACATTAAAAATTTACTGTTTATGTCCCACACCAAAATATTCCCCAAATAAAATTTTTAATAGAAAAAAAAATTAAAATAAAAAATAAAAAAAAAGACATAAATAGTTACCTAAGGGTCTGAACTTTTTAAATATGCATTTGAAGGGGGTATACTACAAACATGTTTTAAATTATAAGCTTGTAAATTGTGATGGGTGCAAAACGGAAACAATGCACCTTTATTTCCAAATAAAATATTGGCGCCATACATTGTGATAGGGACAAAATTTAAATGGTATAATAACCGAGACATACGGGCAAATAAAATACATAGGTTTTAATTATGGTAGCATGGATTATTTTAGAGCTATAATGGCCGAAAACTTAGAAATAATGCATTTTTTCCATTTTTTTCTTATTAATCCTGTTAAAATGCATTTACAGTAAAGTGGCTCTTAGCAAAATTTACCACCCACAGAAAGCCCAATTAGTGGTGGAAAAAACAAGATATAGATCAATAAATTGTGATAAGTAGTGATAAAGTTATTAGCGCATGAATGGGAGCTGAAAATTGCTCCGAAGCATAAGGTGAAAAATCCCCGCGGGCTGAAATGGTTAACTTACCTGGGGCTTCTTCCAGCCCCCTGTAGTCCTACAGGTCCCCCACTGTCCTCCAAGTCCAAGCTGTTCTGCTGCTTTACCCTTTCAAAAGCTAGCCCGCTGAGTCCCTTCATGGGCTACTGTGCATGGGCGGCCCTGGATAAGTGTCTCCTTGATCGTTCTGTGAATGCGCAGTTCCGAAGATCAATCAGTGCAAATGCAGGACGATATAGGCGATACTTGGCTGGGACCACACATGCGCAGCAGCCATCATCAGGGATCAGGCGGCAAGCTGTCGGAGGGACACAGCAGCAAAATGGTTCGGACCAGGAGGAGAGCAAGGGACCTGAAGCAATACAACAGGCTGAAAAAGTCCCAAGTACGTTAGAGGCAGTCCCTGGATCAAAAGTCTTGAGAGTTTAACCAACACTATCAAATATACACACATACACATAACTATAAACATTCTAGAAGACATTTAAAAATGTTCATATGTTTTAAGACATGTATTTATCTTGAAATAAAAATTGCCTGCAGCACCTAGTATTAGCTGCTGGTGTAAGCAGCGGCTAATTACTAGGCCTTAAGCCCCTTAGCTTCCGAGTTCCAATGAGATCGGGCGCATTTAACTTAGTTTGGCCGCAGGCAATGTTGTTATAAAATGTAAAAAATGCTCAGTGTCTGTAACTGAAATTTATATTACTCTATCTATTTAAATAAATAAATATATATATATATATATATATATATATATATATATATATATATATATATATATATACACATATATTTTTCAAATAGATATTTATTTACATGTTTCAAAACATTTAAACATATGCATATTTTGAGCAAAATAAAAGAGCACAAATCAACACTTTTAGAATACCCAGATGATCAAGGAGGCAAATAACCCTTGCAAAGCATGATACAATATGCTTTAAAAGGGAAAAAAATCCTTCTTGGCTCTAAACGGCAACTGGATAAAATCCCTGGATCAACAGTCTACATGGCATTGCAGAAACAATGAAAATATTTTAAGAAATAAAGTGTTTCAATTTTTCTTATCATGTAAGCTTTGTCACCTTCAGCACACACTGGGTAACAACAGGCCATGTGTGTAACTAGAAGGCCTCTGACCACTACATCCAGATGTGCTTTAGTTTCTCCTTATCTTGGGCCAGTCATGAACTTTTCCCCTTCGAATCACTCTATGCATCTACGCACAAGCAGTTCTTGCACTACAGTTACTGTTCCAGGGGAAAATCTCATTTCTACCATCTTGGACTCCTATCTCAATCCCACGAGTTTAGCACTGCCCAACCATTATCTAAAACCTGTTTTTAAGCCTCATGTCATCACTTTTTGCTGCTTTGAATGAGCGATCAGAGAAGAGAATTTCACCTGGACAATAGGGATGAAAAAGGGCAAAATGCATGCATATACAGCATACTATTAAATATTTGGGTTAACCCTTGCTCCCTTTGCGTCTAAAGAAGAGGAGCCCCTCACTCTATCACCCCGTACTTGGGCGGCTTTACAAGCTAGGCCTTTCGTACGGAATGTAGAGCCACTCCTCAACCCGTTCGCTCCGGGTGACCAGGTCCTGCTGTCTGTCCTCCGTAAAGCGGTACACCTTCTTAGAAATAATGAATTTTTTCCATTTTTTCTTATTAATCCTGTTAAAATGCATTTACAGTAAAGTGGCTCTTAGCAAAATGTACCACCCACAGAAAGCCCAATTGGTGGTGGAAAAAACAAGATATAGATCAATAAATTGTGATAAGTAGTGATAAAGTTATTAGCGCATGAATGGGAGCTGAAAATTGCTCCGAAGGATAAGGTGAAAAATCCCCGCGGGCTGAAATGGTTAACTTACCTGGGGCTTCTTCCAGCCCCCTGTAGTCCTACAGGTCCCCCACTGTCCTCCCAGTCCAAGCTGTTCTGCTGCTTTACCCCTTCAAAAGCTAGCCCGCTGAGCCCCTTCATGGGCTACTGTGTGGGCGGCCCTGGATAAGTGTCTCCTTGATCGTTCTGTGAATGCGCAGTTCCGAAGATCAATCAGTGCAAATGCAGGACGATCTAGGCGATACTTGGCTGGGACCACACATGCGCAGCAGCCATCATCAGGGATCAGGCGGCAAGCTGTCGAAGGGACACAGCAGCAAAATGGTTCGGACCAGGAGGAGAGCAAGGGACCTGAAGCAATACAACAGGCTGAAAAAGTCCCAAGTACATTAGAGGCAGTCCTTGGATCAAAAGTCTTGAGAGTTTGACCAACACTATCAAATATACACACATACACATAACTATAAACATTCTAGAAGACATTTAAAAATGTTCATATGTTTCAAGACATGTATTTATCTTGAAATAAAAATTGCCTGCAGCACCTAGTATTAGCTGCTGGTGTAAGCAGCGGCTAATTACTAGGCCTTAAGCCCCTTAGCTTCCGAGTTCCAATGAGATCGGGCGCATTTAACTTAGTTTGGCCGCAGGCAATGTTGTTATAACGTAAAAAATGCTCAGTGTCTGTAACTGAAATTTATATTACTCTATCTATCTACATAAATAAATAAATATATATATATATATATATATATATATATATACACATATATTTTTCAAATAGATATTTATTTACATGTTTCAAAACATTTAAACATATGCATATTTTGAGCAAAATAAAAGCGCACAAATCAACACTTTTAGAATACCCAGATGATCAAGGAGGCAAATAACCCTTGCAAAGCATGATACAATATGCTTTAAAAGGGAAAAAAATCCTTCTTGGCTCTAAACGGCAACTGGATAAAATCACCTGGATCAACAGTCTACATGGCATTGCAGAAACAATGAAAATATTTTAAGAAATAAAAGTGTTTCAATTTTTCTTATCAAGTAAGCTTTGTCACCTTCAGCACACACTGGGTAACAACAGGCCATGTGTGTAACTAGAAGGCCTCTGACCACTACATCCAGATGTGCTTTAGTTTCTCCTTATCTTGGGCCAGTCATGAACTTTTCCCCTCGAATCATTCTATGCATCTACGCACAAGCGGTTCTTGCACTACAGTTACTGTTCCAGGGGAAAATCTCATTTCTACCATCTTGGACTCCTATCTCAATCCCACGAGTTTAGCACTGCCCAACCATTATCTAAAACCTGTTTTTAAGCCTCATGTCATCACTTTTTGCTGCTTTGAATGAGCGATCAGAGAAGAGAATTTCACCTGGACAATAGGGATGAAAAAGGGCAAAATGCATTTATATACAGCATACTATTAAATATTTGGGTTAACCCTTGCTCCCTTTGCGTCTAAAGAAGAGGAGCCCCTCACTCTATCACCCCGTACTTGGGCGGCTTTACAAGCTAGGCCTTTCGTACGGAATGTAGAGCCACTCCTCAACCCGTTCGCTCCGGGTGACCAGGTCCTGCTGTCTGTCCTCCGTAAAGCGGTACACCTTCTTCCCATCCGTACAGTCGTGCGTGCTCAATCAGACGGGACAGCAGAGAAGGGTATTTTGCCTGATGGGTGGGATTAGCTGACTTAGAAAGCAAAATAAAGTCATGTCTCTATTTTGATGAAGGGAGAGAGAGGGAGAGACAGAGACACTTGTATTCTAAATGTAGATATGGCAAAGTTCATTTCATAGGGCAGCAAAGTTTAGCTAAAACATTAGTACCATTTACAAGTCAGAGAGAAAGTTTAAAATGGGAAGGGTATAAATGAAAGCAATATGTAGTATACTACAGGTGAGATCAGAACCAGGGATAAAACAGTCCCTTATCATGTATGCCTTATCATGTATGCCTTTTCGTCACCTTCAGCACAGCCTGGGTAACAACAAGCTATGCATGTATCTAGAAGGCCTCTGACCAGTACAGCCAGTATCCTTTAACCATTTCAGCCGCCCAGACGTTAAGCTCACGTCCGGGCGGCTGCTCTGCTGCACTCCCCTGCTCCTGCGCGCGATCGCGGGCGCGCCTCCATGTCCCCGCGGTGTCCCCCGGTAGCCCTGGGATCAGTGAAAGGGAACATGGTTCCCGATCACGGATCCCTGTCTTCCGCAGAAAACCAAAGCGCTAACCCGTGAGGCTTCGGCTCTTCTGCCCGGAAAAATTTCAGCATCCCCCTTGTACTTCCGCTTAGGGAGAAGTACAAGGAGGGAAAACAAAAATGAAGGTGGCCATCTTGTGGCCAAATAGTAAAACTACTTCTACACATTTTTACACTACAATTTACACATATAGCAACATTAAAAATTTACTGTTTATGTCCCACACCAAAATATTCCCCAAATAAAATGTTTAATAGAAAAAAAAAATTAAAATTAAAAATAAAAAAAAGACATAAATAGTTACCTAAGGGTCTGAACTTTTTAAATATTCATTTGAAGGGGGTATACTACAAACATGTTTTAAATTATAAGCTTGTAAATTGTGATGGGTGCAAAACGGAAACAATGCACCTTTATTTCCAAATAAAATATTGGCGCCATACATTGTGATAGGGACAAAATTTAAATGGTATAATAACCGAGACATACGGGCAAATAAAATACATAGGTTTTAATTATGGTAGCATGGATTATTTTAGAGCTATAATGGCCGAAAACTTAGAAATAATGAATTTTTTCCATTTTTTCTTATTAATCCTGTTAAAATGCATTTACAGTAAAGTGGCTCTTAGCAAAATGTACCACCCACAGAAAGCCCAATTGGTGGTGGAAAAAACAAGATATAGATCAATAAATTGTGATAAGTAGTGATAAAGTTATTAGCGCCGGAATGGGAGCTGAAAATTGCTCCGAAGCATAAGGTGAAAAATCCCCGCGGGCTGAAATGGTTAACTTACCTGGGGCTTCTTCCAGCCCCCTGTAGTCCTACAGGTCCCCCACTGTCCTCCCAGTCCAAGCTGTTCTGCTGCTTTACCCCTTCAAAAGCTAGCCCGCTGAGCCCCTTCATGGGCTACTGTGTGGGCGGCCCTGGATAAGTGTCTCCTTGATCGTTCTGTGAATGCGCAGTTCCGAAGATCAATCAGTGCAAATGCAGGACGATCTAGGCGATACTTGGCTGGGACCACACATGCGCAGCAGCCATCATCAGGGATCAGGCGGCAAGCTGTCGAAGGGACACAGCAGCAAAATGGTTCGGACCAGGAGGAGAGCAAGGGACCTGAAGCAATACAACAGGCTGAAAAAGTCCCAAGTACATTAGAGGCAGTCCTTGGATCAAAATTCTTGAGAGTTTGACCAACACTATCAAATATACACACATACACATAACTATAAACATTCTAGAAGACATTTAAAAATGTTCATATGTTTCAAGACATGTATTTATCTTGAAATAAAAATTGCCTGCAGCACCTAGTATTAGCTGCTGGTGTAAGCAGCGGCTAATTACTAGGCCTTAAGCCCCTTAGCTTCCGAGTTCCAATGAGATCGGGCGCATTTAACTTAGTTTGGCCGCAGGCAATGTTGTTATAACGTAAAAAATGCTCAGTGTCTGTAACTGAAATTTATATTACTCTATCTATCTACATAAATAAATAAATATATATATATATATATATATATATATACACATATATTTTTCAAATAGATATTTATTTACATGTTTCAAAACATTTAAACATATGCATATTTTGAGCAAAATAAAAGCGCACAAATCAACACTTTTAGAATACCCAGATGATCAAGGAGGCAAATAACCCTTGCAAAGCATGATACAATATGCTTTAAAAGGGAAAAAAATCCTTCTTGGCTCTAAACGGCAACTGGATAAAATCACCTGGATCAACAGTCTACATGGCATTGCAGAAACAATGAAAATATTTTAAGAAATAAAAGTGTTTCAATTTTTCTTATCAAGTAAGCTTTGTCACCTTCAGCACACACTGGGTAACAACAGGCCATGTGTGTAACTAGAAGGCCTCTGACCACTACATCCAGATGTGCTTTAGTTTCTCCTTATCTTGGGCCAGTCATGAACTTTTCCCCTCGAATCATTCTATGCATCTACGCACAAGCGGTTCTTGCACTACAGTTACTGTTCCAGGGGAAAATCTCATTTCTACCATCTTGGACTCCTATCTCAATCCCACGAGTTTAGCACTGCCCAACCATTATCTAAAACCTGTTTTTAAGCCTCATGTCATCACTTTTTGCTGCTTTGAATGAGCGATCAGAGAAGAGAATTTCACCTGGACAATAGGGATGAAAAAGGGCAAAATGCATGCATATACAGCATACTATTAAATATTTGGGTTAACCCTTGCTCCCTTTGCGTCTAAAGAAGAGGAGCCCCTCACTCTATCACCCCGTACTTGGGCGGCTTTACAAGCTAGGCCTTTCGTACGGAATGTAGAGCCACTCCTCAACCCGTTCGCTCCGGGTGACCAGGTCCTGCTGTCTGTCCTCCGTAAAGCGGTACACCTTCTTCCCATCCTTACAGTCGTGCGTGCGCAATCAGACGGGACAGCAGAGAAGGGTATTTTGCCTGATGGGTGGGATTAGCTGACTTAGAAAGCAAAATAAAGTCATGTCTCTATTTTGATGAAGGGAGAGAGAGGGAGAGACAGAGACACTTGTATTCTAAATGTAGATATGGCAAAGTTCATTTCATAGGGCAGCAAACTTTAGCTAAAACATTAGTACCATTTACAAGTCAGAGAGAAAGTTTAAAATGGGAAGGGTATAAATGAAAGCAATATGTAGTATACTACAGGTGAGATCAGAACCAGGGATAAAACAGTCCCTTATCATGTATGCCTTATCATGTATGCCTTTTCGTCACCTTCAGCACAGCCTGGGTAACAACAAGCTATGCATGTATCTAGAAGGCCTCTGACCAGTACAGCCAGTATCCTTTAACCATTTCAGCCGCCCAGACGTTAAGCTCACGTCCGGGCGGCTGCTCTGCTGCACTCCCCTGCTCCTGCGCGCGATCGCGGGCACGCCTCCATGTCCCCGCGGTGTCCCCCGGTAGCCCTGGGATCAGTGAAAGGGAACATGGTTCCCGATCACGGATCCCTGTCTTCCGCAGAAAACCGAAGCGCTCACCCGTGAGGCTTCGGCTCTTCTGCCCGGAAAAATTTCAGCATCCCCCTTGTACTTCCGCTTAGCGAGAAGTACAAGGAGGGAAAACAAAAATGAAGGTGGCCATCTTGTGGCCAAATAGTAAAACTACTTCTACACATTTTTACACTACAATTTACACATATAGCAACATTAAAAATTTACTGTTTATGTCCCACACCAAAATATTCCCCAAATAAAATGTTTAATAGAAAAAAAAAATTAAAATTAAAAATAAAAAAAAGACATAAATAGTTACCTAAGGGTCTGAACTTTTTAAATATGCATTTGAAGGGGGTATACTACAAACATGTTTTAAATTATAAGCTTGTAAATTGTGATGGGTGCAAAACGGAAACAATGCACCTTTATTTCCAAATAAAATATTGGCGCCATACATTGTGATAGGGACAAAATTTAAATGGTATAATAACCGAGACATACGGGCAAATAAAATACATAGGTTTTAATTATGGTAGCATGGATTATTTTAGAGCTATAATGGCCGAAAACTTAGAAATAATGAATTTTTTCCATTTTTTCTTATTAATCCTGTTAAAATGCATTTACAGTAAAGTGGCTCTTAGCAAAATGTACCACCCACAGAAAGCCCAATTGGTGGTGGAAAAAACAAGATATAGATCAATAAATTGTGATAAGTAGTGATAAAGTTATTAGCGCAGGAATGGGAGCTGAAAATTGCTCCGAAGCATAAGGTGAAAAATCCCCGCGGGCTGAAATGGTTAACTTACCTGGGGCTTCTTCCAGCCCCCTGTAGTCCTACAGGTCCCCCACTGTCCTCCCAGTCCAAGCTGTTCTGCTGCTTTACCCCTTCAAAAGCTAGCCCGCTGAGCCCCTTCATGGGCTACTGTGTGGGCGGCCCTGGATAAGTGTCTCCTTGATCGTTCTGTGAATGCGCAGTTCCGAAGATCAATCAGTGCAAATGCAGGACGATCTAGGCGATACTTGGCTGGGACCACACATGCGCAGCAGCCATCATCAGGGATCAGGCGGCAAGCTGTCGAAGGGACACAGCAGCAAAATGGTTCGGGCCAGGAGGAGAGCAAGGGACCTGAAGCAATACAACAGGCTGAAAAAGTCCCAAGTACATTAGAGGCAGTCCTTGGATCAAAAGTCTTGAGAGTTTGACCAACACTATCATATATACACACATACACATAACTATAAACATTCTAGAAGACATTTAAAAATGTTCATATGTTTCAAGACATGTATTTATCTTGAAATAAAAATTGCCTGCAGCACCTAGTATTAGCTGCTGGTGTAAGCAGCGGCTAATTACTAGGCCTTAAGCCCCTTAGCTTCCGAGTTCCAATGAGATCGGGCGCATTTAACTTAGTTTGGCCGCAGGCAATGTTGTTATAACGTAAAAAATGCTCAGTGTCTGTAACTGAAATTTATATTACTCTATCTATCTACATAAATAAATAAATATATATATATATATATATATATATATATATATATATATACACATATATTTTTCAAATAGATATTTATTTACATGTTTCAAAACATTTAAACATATGCATATTTTGAGCAAAATAAAAGCGCACAAATCAACACTTTTAGAATACCCAGATGATCAAGGAGGCAAATAACCCTTGCAAAGCATGATACAATATGCTTTAAAAGGGAAAAAAATCCTTCTTGGCTCTAAACGGCAACTGGATAAAATCACCTGGATCAACAGTCTACATGGCATTGCAGAAACAATGAAAATATTTTAAGAAATAAAAGTGTTTCAATTTTTCTTATCAAGTAAGCTTTGTCACCTTCAGCACACACTGGGTAACAACAGGCCATGTGTGTAACTAGAAGGCCTCTGACCACTACATCCAGATGTGCTTTAGTTTCTCCTTATCTTGGGCCAGTCATGAACTTTTCCCCTCGAATCACTCTATGCATCTACGCACAAGCAGTTCTTGCACTACAGTTACTGTTCCAGGGGAAAATCTCATTTCTACCATCTTGGACTCCTATCTCAATCCCACGAGTTTAGCACTGCCCAACCATTATCTAAAACCTGTTTTTAAGCCTCATGTCATCACTTTTTGCTGCTTTGAATGAGCGATCAGAGAAGAGAATTTCACCTGGACAATAGGGATGAAAAAGGGCAAAATGCATGCATATACAGCACACTATTAAATATTTGGGTTAACCCTTGCTCCCTTTGCGTCTAAAGAAGAGGAGCCCCTCACTCTATCACCCCGTACTTGGGCGGCTTTACAAGCTAGGCCTTTCGTACGGAATGTAGAGCCACTCCTCAACCCGTTCGCTCTGGGTGACCAGGTCCTGCTGTCTGTCCTCCATAAAGCGGTACACCTTCTTCCCATCCTTACAGTCGTGCGTGCGCAATCAGACGGGACAGCAGAGAAGGGTATTTTGCCTGATGGGTGGGATTAGCTGACTTAGAAATCAAAATAAAGTCATGTCTCTATTTTGATGAAGGGAGAGAGAGGGAGAGACAGAGACACTTGTATTCTAAATGTAGATATGGCAAAGTTCATTTCATAGGGCAGCAAAGTTTAGCTAAAACATTAGTACCATTTACAAGTCAGAGAGAAAGTTTAAAATGGGAAGGGTATAAATGAAAGCAATATGTAGTATACTACAGGTGAGATCAGAACCAGGGATGAAAAAGTCCCTTATCATGTATGCCTTATCATGTATGCCTTTTCGTCACCTTCAGCACTGCCTGGGTAACAACAAGCCATGCATGTATATAGAAGGCCTCTGACCAGTACAGCCAGTATCCTTTAACCATTTCAGCCGCCCAGACATGAAGCTCACGTCCGGGCGGCTGCTCTGCTGCACTCCTCCCGCCTGCGCGCGATCGCGGGCGCGCCTCCATGTCCCCGCGGTGTCCCCCGGTAGCCCTGGGATCAGTGAAAGGGAACATGGTTCCCGATCACGGATCCCTGTCCCCCGCAGAAAAACCGAAGCGCTCACCCGTGAGGCTTCGGCTCTTCTGCCCGGAAAAATTTCAGCACCCCCCTTGTACTTCCGCTTAGCGAGAAGTACAAGGAGGGAAAACAAAAATGAAGGTGGCCATCTTGTGGCCAAATAGCAAAACTACTTCTACACATTTTTACACTACAATTTACACATATAGCAACATTAAAAATTTACTGTTTATGTCCCACACCAAAATATTCCCCAAATAAAATTTTTAATAGAAAAAAAAAATTAAAATTAAAAATAAAAAAAAGACATAAATAGTTACCTAAGGGTCTGAACTTTTTAAATATGCATTTGAAGGGGGTATACTACAAACATGTTTTAAATTATAAGCTTGTAAATTGTGATGGGTGCAAAACGGAAACAATGCACCTTTATTTCCAAATAAAATATTGGCGCCATACATTGTGATAGGGACAAAATTTAAATGGTATAATAACCGAGACATACGGGCAAATAAAATACATAGGTTTTAATTATGGTAGCATGGATTATTTTAGAGCTATAATGGCCGAAAACTTAGAAATAATGAATTTTTTCCATTTTTTTCTTATAAATCCTTTTAAAATGCATTTACAGTAAAGTGGCTCTTAGCAAAATGTACCACCCACAGAAAGCCCAATTAGTGGTGGAAAAAAACAAGATATAGATCAATAAATTGTGATAAGTAGTGATAAAGTTATTAGCACATGAATGGGAGCTGAAAATTGCTCCGAAGCATAAGGTGAAAAATCCCCGCGGGCTGAAATGGTTAACTTACCTGGGGCTTCTTCCAGCCCCCTGTAGTCCTACAGGTCCCCCACTGTCCTCCCAGTCCAAGCTGTTCTGCTGCTTTACCCCTTCAAAAGCTAGCCCGCTGAGCCCCTTCATGGGCTACTGTGCATGGGCGGCCCTGGATAAGTGTCTCCTTGATCGTTCTGTGACTGCGCAGTTCCGAAGATCAATCAGTGCAAATGCAGGACGATCTAGGCGATACTTGGCTGGGACCACACATGCGCAGCAGCCATCATCAGGGATCAGGCGGCAAGCTGTCGGAGGGACACAGCAGCAAAATGGTTCGGACCAGGAGGAGAGCAAGGGACCTGAAGCAATACAACAGGCTGAAAAAGTCCCAAGTACGTTAGAGGCAGTCCCTGGATCAAAGGTCTTGAGAGTTTAACCAACACTATCAAATATACACACATACACATAACTATAAACATTCTAGAAGACATTTAAAAATGTCCATATGTTTCAAGACATGTATTTATCTTGAAATAAAAATTGCCTGCAGCACCTAGTATTAGCTGCTGGTGTAAGCAGCGGCTAATTACTAGGCCTTAAGCCCCTTAGCTTCCGAGTTCCAATGAGATCGGGCGCATTTAACTTAGTTTGGCCGCAGGCAATGTTGTTATAACGTAAAAAATGCTCAGTGTCTGTAACTGAAATTTATATTACTCTATCTATCTAAATATATATATATATATATATATATATATATATATATATATACACATATATTTTTCAAATAGATATTTATTTACATGTTTCAAAACATTTAAACATATGCATATTTTGAGCAAAATAAAAGCGCACAAATCAACACTTTTAGAATACCCAGATGATCAAGGAGGCAAATAACCCTTGCAAAGCATGATACAATATGCTTTAAAAGGGAAAAAAATCCTTCTTGGCTCTAAACGGCAACTGGATAAAATCCCTGGATCAACAGTCTACATGGCATTGCAGAAACAATGAAAATATTTTAAGAAATAAAGTGTTTCAATTTTTCTTATCATGTAAGCTTTGTCACCTTCAGCACACACTGGGTAACAACAGGCCATGTGTGTAACTAGAAGGCCTCTGACCACTACATCCAGATGTGCTTTAGTTTCTCCTTATCTTGGGCCAGTCATGAACTTTTCCCCTCGAATCACTCTATGCATCTACGCACAAGCAGTTCTTGCACTACAGTTACTGTTCCAGGGGAAAATCTCATTTCTACCATCTTGGACTCCTATCTCAATCCCACGAGTTTAGCACTGCCCAACCATTATCTAAAACCTGTTTTTAAGCCTCATGTCATCACTTTTTGCTGCTTTGAATGAGCGATCAGAGAAGAGAATTTCACCTGGACAATAGGGATGAAAAAGGGCAAAATGCATGCATATACAGCATACTATTAAATATTTGGGTTAACCCTTGCTCCCTTTGCGTCTAAAGAAGAGGAGCCCCTCACTCTATCACCCCGTACTTGGGCGGCTTTACAAGCTAGGCCTTTCATACGGAATGTAGAGCCACTCCTCAACCCGTTCGCTCTGGGTGACCAGGTCCTGCTGTCTGTCCTCCGTAAAGCGGTACACCTTCTTCCCATCCTTACAGTCGTGCGTGCGCAATCAGACGGGACAGCAGAGAAGGGTATTTTGCCTGATGGGTGGGATTAGCTGACTTAGAAATCAAAATAAAGTCATGTCTCTATTTTGATGAAGGGAGAGAGAGGGAGAGACAGAGACACTTGTATTCTAAATGTAGATATGGCAAAGTTCATTTCATAGGGCAGCAAAGTTTAGCTAAAACATTAGTACCATTTACAAGTCAGAGAGAAAGTTTAAAATGGGAAGGGTATAAATGAAAGCAATATGTAGTATACTACAGGTGAGATCAGAACCAGGGATAAAACAGTCCCTTATCATGTATGCCTTATCATGTATGCCTTTTCGTCACCTTCAGCACAGCCTGGGTAACAACAAGCTATGCATGTATCTAGAAGGCCTCTGACCAGTACAGCCAGTATCCTTTAACCATTTCAGCCGCCCAGACGTGAAGCTCACGTCCGGGCGGCTGCTCTGCTGCACTCCCCTGCTCCTGCACGCGATCGCGGGCATGCCTCCATGTCCCCGCGGTGTCCCCCGGTAGCCCTGGGATCAGTGAAAGGGAACATGGTTCCCGATCACGGATCCCTGTCTTCCGCAGAAAACCGAAGCGCTCACCCGTGAGGCTTCGGCTCTTCTGCCCGGAAAAATTTCAGCATCCCCCTTGTACTTCCGCTTAGCGAGAAGTACAAGGAGGGAAAACAAAAATGAAGGTGGCCATCTTGTGGCCAAATAGTAAAACTACTTCTACACATTTTTACACTACAATTTACACATATAGCAACATTAAAAATTTACTGTTTATGTCCCACACCAAAATATTCCCCAAATAAAATGTTTAATAGAAAAAAAAAATTAAAATTAAAAATAAAAAAAAGACATAAATAGTTACCTAAGGGTCTGAACTTTTTAAATATGCATTTGAAGGGGGTATACTACAAACATGTTTTAAATTATAAGCTTGTAAATTGTGATGGGTGCAAAACGGAAACAATGCACCTTTATTTCCAAATAAAATATTGGCGCCATACATTGTGATAGGGACAAAATTTAAATGGTATAATAACCGAGAAATACGGGCAAATAAAATACATAGGTTTTAATTATGGTAGCATGGATTATTTTAGAGCTATAATGGCCGAAAACTTAGAAATAATGCATTTTTTCCATTTCTTTCTTATTAATCCTGTTAAAATGCATTTACAGTAAAGTGGCTCTTAGCAAAATGTACCACCCACAGAAAGCCCAATTAGTGGTGGAAAAAAACAAGATATAGATCAATAAATTGTGATAAGTAGTGATAAAGTTATTAGCACATGAATGGGAGCTGAAAATTGCTCCGAAGCATAAGGTGAAAAATCCCCGCGGGCTGAAATGGTTAACTTACCTGGGGCTTCTTCCAGCCCCCTGTAGTCCTACAGGTCCCCCACTGTCCTCCCAGTCCAAGCTGTTCTGCTGCTTTACCCCTTCAAAAGCTAGCCCGCTGAGCCCCTTCATGGGCTACTGTGCATGGGCGGCCCTGGATAAGTGTCTCCTTGATCGTTCTGTGACTGCGCAGTTCCGAAGATCAATCAGTGCAAATGCAGGACGATCTAGGCGATACTTGGCTGGGACCACACATGCGCAGCAGCCATCATCAGGGATCAGGCGGCAAGCTGTCGGAGGGACACAGCAGCAAAATGGTTCGGACCAGGAGGAGAGCAAGGGACCTGAAGCAATACAACAGGCTGAAAAAGTCCCAAGTACGTTAGAGGCAGTCCCTGGATCAAAGGTCTTGAGAGTTTAACCAACACTATCAAATATACACACATACACATAACTATAAACATTCTAGAAGACATTTAAAAATGTCCATATGTTTCAAGACATGTATTTATCTTGAAATAAAAATTGCCTGCAGCACCTAGTATTAGCTGCTGGTGTAAGCAGCGGCTAATTACTAGGCCTTAAGCCCCTTAGCTTCCGAGTTCCAATGAGATCGGGCGCATTTAACTTAGTTTGGCCGCAGGCAATGTTGTTATAACGTAAAAAATGCTCAGTGTCTGTAACTGAAATTTATATTACTCTATCTATCTAAATATATATATATATATATATATATATATATATATATACACATATATTTTTCAAATAGATATTTATTTACATGTTTCAAAACATTTAAACATATGCATATTTTGAGCAAAATAAAAGCGCACAAATCAACACTTTTAGAATACCCAGATGATCAAGGAGGCAAATAACCCTTGCAAAGCATGATACAATATGCTTTAAAAGGGAAAAAAATCCTTCTTGGCTCTAAACGGCAACTGGATAAAATCCCTGGATCAACAGTCTACATGGCATTGCAGAAACAATGAAAATATTTTAAGAAATAAAGTGTTTCAATTTTTCTTATCATGTAAGCTTTGTCACCTTCAGCACACACTGGGTAACAACAGGCCATGTGTGTAACTAGAAGGCCTCTGACCACTACATCCAGATGTGCTTTAGTTTCTCCTTATCTTGGGCCAGTCATGAACTTTTCCCCTCGAATCACTCTATGCATCTACGCACAAGCAGTTCTTGCACTACAGTTACTGTTCCAGGGGAAAATCTCATTTCTACCATCTTGGACTCCTATCTCAATCCCACGAGTTTAGCACTGCCCAACCATTATCTAAAACCTGTTTTTAAGCCTCATGTCATCACTTTTTGCTGCTTTGAATGAGCGATCAGAGAAGAGAATTTCACCTGGACAATAGGGATGAAAAAGGGCAAAATGCATGCATATACAGCATACTATTAAATATTTGGGTTAACCCTTGCTCCCTTTGCGTCTAAAGAAGAGGAGCCCCTCACTCTATCACCCCGTACTTGGGCGGCTTTACAAGCTAGGCCTTTCATACGGAATGTAGAGCCACTCCTCAACCCGTTCGCTCTGGGTGACCAGGTCCTGCTGTCTGTCCTCCGTAAAGCGGTACACCTTCTTCCCATCCTTACAGTCGTGTGTGCGCAATCAGACGGGACAGCAGAGAAGGGTATTTTGCCTGATGGGTGGGATTAGCTGACTTAGAAATCAAAATAAAGTCATGTCTCTATTTTGATGAAGGGAGAGAGAGGGAGAGACAGAGACACTTGTATTCTAAATGTAGATATGGCAAAGTTCATTTCATAGGGCAGCAAAGTTTAGCTAAAACATTAGTACCATTTACAAGTCAGAGAGAAAGTTTAAAATGGGAAGGGTATAAATGAAAGCAATATGTAGTATACTACAGGTGAGATCAGAACCAGGGATAAAACAGTCCCTTATCATGTATGCCTTATCATGTATGCCTTTTCGTCACCTTCAGCACAGCCTGGGTAACAACAAGCTATGCATGTATCTAGAAGGCCTCTGACCAGTACAGCCAGTATCCTTTAACCATTTCAGCCGCCCAGACGTGAAGCTCACGTCCGGGCGGCTGCTCTGCTGCACTCCCCTGCTCCTGCGCGCGATCGCGGGCGTGCCTCCATGTCCCCGCGGTGTCCCCCGGTAGCCCTGGGATCAGTGAAAGGGAACATGGTTCCCGATCACGGATCCCTGTCTTCCGCAGAAAACCGAAGCGCTCACCCGTGAGGCTTCGGCTCTTCTGCCCGGAAAAATTTCAGCATCCCCCTTGTACTTCCGCTTAGCGAGAAGTACAAGGAGGGAAAACAAAAATGAAGGTGGCCATCTTGTGGCCAAATAGTAAAACTACTTCTACACATTTTTACACTACAATTTACACATATAGCAACATTAAAAATTTACTGTTTATGTCCCACACCAAAATATTCCCCAAATAAAATGTTTAATAGAAAAAAAAAATTAAAATTAAAAATAAAAAAAGACATAAATAGTTACCTAAGGGTCTGAACTTTTTAAATATGCATTTGAAGGGGGTATACTACAAACATGTTTTAAATTATAAGCTTGTAAATTGTGATGGGTGCAAAACGGAAACAATGCACCTTTATTTCCAAATAAAATATTGGCGCCATACATTGTGATAGGGACAAAATTTAAATGGTATAATAACCGAGAAATACGGGCAAATAAAATACATAGGTTTTAATTATGGTAGCATGGATTATTTTAGAGCTATAATGGCCGAAAACTTAGAAATAATGCATTTTTTCCATTTCTTTCTTATTAATCCTGTTAAAATGCATTTACAGTAAAGTGGCTCTTAGCAAAATGTACCACCCACAGAAAGCCCAATTAGTGGTGGAAAAAAACAAGATATAGATCAATAAATTGTGATAAGTAGTGATAAAGTTATTAGCACATGAATGGGAGCTGAAAATTGCTCCGAAGCATAAGGTGAAAAATCCCCGCGGGCTGAAATGGTTAACTTACCTGGGGCTTCTTCCAGCCCCCTGTAGTCCTACAGGTCCACCACTGTCCTCCCAGTCCAACCTGTTCTGCTGCTTTACCCCTTCAAAAGCTAGCCCGCTGAGCCCCTTCATGGGCTACTGTGTATGGGCGGCCCTGGATAAGTGTCTCCTTGATCGTTCTGTGAATGCGCAGTTCCGAAGATCAATCAGTGCAAATGCAGGACGATCTAGGCGATACTTGGCTGGGACCACACATGCGCAGCAGCCATCATCAGGGATCAGGCGGCAAGCTGTCGGAGGGACACAGCAGCAAAATGGTTCGGACCAGGAGGAGAGCAAGGGACCTGAAGCAATACAACAGGCTGAAAAAGTCCCAAGTACGTTAGAGGCAGTCCCTGGATCAAAGGTCTTGAGAGTTTAACCAACACTATCAAATATACACACATACACATAACTATAAACATTCTAGAAGACATTTAAAAATGTCCATATGTTTCAAGACATGTATTTATCTTGAAATAAAAATTGCCTGCAGCACCTAGTATTAGCTGCTGGTGTAAGCAGCGGCTAATTACTAGGCCTTAAGCCCCTTAGCTTCCGAGTTCCAATGAGATCGGGCGCATTTAACTTAGTTTGGCCGCAGGCAATGTTGTTATAACGTAAAAAATGCTCAGTGTCTGTAACTGAAATTTATATTACTCTATCTATCTAAATATATATATATATATATATATATATACACATATATTTTTCAAATAGATATTTATTTACATGTTTCAAAACATTTAAACATATGCATATTTTGAGCAAAATAAAAGCGCACAAATCAACACTTTTAGAATACCCAGATGATCAAGGAGGCAAATAACCCTTGCAAAGCATGATACAATATGCTTTAAAAGGGAAAAAAATCCTTCTTGGCTCTAAACGGCAACTGGATAAAATCCCTGGATCAACAGTCTACATGGCATTGCAGAAACAATGAAAATATTTTAAGAAATAAAAGTGTTTCAATTTTTCTTATCATGTAAGCTTTGTCACCTTCAGCACACACTAGGTAACAACAGGCCATGTGTGTAACTAGAAGGCCTCTGACCACTACATCCAGATGTGCTTTAGTTTCTCCTTATCTTGGGCCAGTCATGAACTTTTCCCCTCGAATCACTCTATGCATCTACGCACAAGCAGTTCTTGCACTACAGTTACTGTTCCAGGGGAAAATCTCATTTCTACCATCTTGGACTCCTATCTCAATCCCACGAGTTTAGCACTGCCCAACCATTATCTAAAACCTGTTTTTAAGCCTCATGTCATCACTTTTTGCTGCTTTGAATGAGCGATCAGAGAAGAGAATTTCACCTGGACAATAGGGATGAAAAAGGGCAAAATGCATGCATATACAGCATACTATTAAATATTTGGGTTAACCCTTGCTCCCTTTGCGTCTAAAGAAGAGGAGCCCCTCACTCTATCACCCCGTACTTGGGCGGCTTTACAAGCTAGGCCTTTCGTACGGAATGTAGAGCCACTCCTCAACCCGTTCGCTCTGGGTGACCAGGTCCTGCTGTCTGTCCTCCGTAAAGCGGTACACCTTCTTCCCATCCTTACAGTCGTGCGTGCGCAATCAGACGGGACAGCAGAGAAGGGTATTTTGCCTGATGGGTGGGATTAGCTGACTTAGAAATCAAAATAAAGTCATGTCTCTATTTTGATGAAGGGAGAGAGAGGGAGAGACAGAGACACTTGTATTCTAAATGTAGATATGGCAAAGTTCATTTCATAGGGCAGCAAAGTTTAGCTAAAACATTAGTACCATTAACAAGTCAGAGAGAAAGTTTAAAATGGGAAGGGTATAAATGAAAGCAATATGTAGTATACTACAGGTGAGATCAGAACCAGGGATGAAAAAGTCCCTTATCATGTATGCCTTATTATGTATGCCTTTTCGTCACCTTCAGCACAGCCTGGGTAACAACAAGCCATGCATGTATCTAGAAGGCCTCTGACCAGTACAGCCAGTATCCTTTAACCATTTCAGCCGCCCAGACATGAAGCTCACGTCCGGGCGGCTGCTCTGCTGCACTCCCCCGCTCCTGCGCGCGATCGCGGGCGCGCCTCCATGTCCCCGCGGTGTCCCCCGGTAGCCCTGGGATCAGTGAAAGGGAACATGGTTCCCGATCACGGATCCCTGTCCCCCGCAGAAAAACCGAAGCGCTCACCCGTGAGGCTTCGGCTCTTCTGCCCGGAAAAATTTCAGCATCCCCCTTGTACTTCCGCTTAGCGAGAAGTACAAGGAGGGAAAACAAAATTGAAGGTGGCCATCTTGTGGCCAAATAGCAAAACTACTTCTACACATTTTTACACTACAATTTACACATATAGCAACATTAAAAATTTACTGTTTATGTCCCACACCAAAATATTCCCCAAATAAAATTTTTAATAGAAAAAAAAATTAAAATAAAAAATAAAAAAAAAGACATAAATAGTTACCTAAGGGTCTGAACTTTTTAAATATGCATTTGAAGGGGGTATACTACAAACATGTTTTAAATTATAAGCTTGTAAATTGTGATGGGTGCAAAACGGAAACAATGCACCTTTATTTCCAAATAAAATATTGGCGCCATACATTGTGATAGGGACAAAATTTAAATGGTATAATAACCGAGACATACGGGCAAATAAAATACATAGGTTTTAATTATGGTAGCATGGATTATTTTAGAGCTATAATGGCCGAAAACTTAGAAATAATGCATTTTTTCCATTTTTTTCTTATTAATCCTGTTAAAATGCATTTACAGTAAAGTGGCTCTTAGCAAAATTTACCACCCACAGAAAGCCCAATTAGTGGTGGAAAAAACAAGATATAGATCAATAAATTGTGATAAGTAGTGATAAAGTTATTAGCGCATGAATGGGAGCTGAAAATTGCTCCGAAGCATAAGGTGAAAAATCCCCGCGGGCTGAAATGGTTAACTTACCTGGGGCTTCTTCCAGCCCCCTGTAGTCCTACAGGTCCCCCACTGTCCTCCAAGTCCAAGCTGTTCTGCTGCTTTACCCTTTCAAAAGCTAGCCCGCTGAGTCCCTTCATGGGCTACTGTGCATGGGCGGCCCTGGATAAGTGTCTCCTTGATCGTTCTGTGAATGCGCAGTTCCGAAGATCAATCAGTGCAAATGCAGGACGATATAGGCGATACTTGGCTGGGACCACACATGCGCAGCAGCCATCATCAGGGATCAGGCGGCAAGCTGTCGGAGGGACACAGCAGCAAAATGGTTCGGACCAGGAGGAGAGCAAGGGACCTGAAGCAATACAACAGGCTGAAAAAGTCCCAAGTACGTTAGAGGCAGTCCCTGGATCAAAAGTCTTGAGAGTTTAACCAACACTATCAAATATACACACATACACATAACTATAAACATTCTAGAAGACATTTAAAAATGTTCATATGTTTTAAGACATGTATTTATCTTGAAATAAAAATTGCCTGCAGCACCTAGTATTAGCTGCTGGTGTAAGCAGCGGCTAATTACTAGGCCTTAAGCCCCTTAGCTTCCGAGTTCCAATGAGATCGGGCGCATTTAACTTAGTTTGGCCGCAGGCAATGTTGTTATAAAATGTAAAAAATGCTCAGTGTCTGTAACTGAAATTTATATTACTCTATCTATTTAAATAAATAAATATATATATATATATATATATATATATATATATATATATATATATATATATATACACATATATTTTTCAAATAGATATTTATTTACATGTTTCAAAACATTTAAACATATGCATATTTTGAGCAAAATAAAAGAGCACAAATCAACACTTTTAGAATACCCAGATGATCAAGGAGGCAAATAACCCTTGCAAAGCATGATACAATATGCTTTAAAAGGGAAAAAAATCCTTCTTGGCTCTAAACGGCAACTGGATAAAATCCCTGGATCAACAGTCTACATGGCATTGCAGAAACAATGAAAATATTTTAAGAAATAAAGTGTTTCAATTTTTCTTATCATGTAAGCTTTGTCACCTTCAGCACACACTGGGTAACAACAGGCCATGTGTGTAACTAGAAGGCCTCTGACCACTACATCCAGATGTGCTTTAGTTTCTCCTTATCTTGGGCCAGTCATGAACTTTTCCCCTTCGAATCACTCTATGCATCTACGCACAAGCAGTTCTTGCACTACAGTTACTGTTCCAGGGGAAAATCTCATTTCTACCATCTTGGACTCCTATCTCAATCCCACGAGTTTAGCACTGCCCAACCATTATCTAAAACCTGTTTTTAAGCCTCATGTCATCACTTTTTGCTGCTTTGAATGAGCGATCAGAGAAGAGAATTTCACCTGGACAATAGGGATGAAAAAGGGCAAAATGCATGCATATACAGCATACTATTAAATATTTGGGTTAACCCTTGCTCCCTTTGCGTCTAAAGAAGAGGAGCCCCTCACTCTATCACCCCGTACTTGGGCGGCTTTACAAGCTAGGCCTTTCGTACGGAATGTAGAGCCACTCCTCAACCCGTTCGCTCCGGGTGACCAGGTCCTGCTGTCTGTCCTCCGTAAAGCGGTACACCTTCTTAGAAATAATGAATTTTTTCCATTTTTTCTTATTAATCCTGTTAAAATGCATTTACAGTAAAGTGGCTCTTAGCAAAATGTACCACCCACAGAAAGCCCAATTGGTGGTGGAAAAAACAAGATATAGATCAATAAATTGTGATAAGTAGTGATAAAGTTATTAGCGCATGAATGGGAGCTGAAAATTGCTCCGAAGGATAAGGTGAAAAATCCCCGCGGGCTGAAATGGTTAACTTACCTGGGGCTTCTTCCAGCCCCCTGTAGTCCTACAGGTCCCCCACTGTCCTCCCAGTCCAAGCTGTTCTGCTGCTTTACCCCTTCAAAAGCTAGCCCGCTGAGCCCCTTCATGGGCTACTGTGCATGGGCGGCCCTGGATAAGTGTCTCCTTGATCGTTCTGTGACTGCGCAGTTCCGAAGATCAATCAGTGCAAATGCAGGACGATCTAGGCGATACTTGGCTGGGACCACACATGCGCAGCAGCCATCATCAGGGATCAGGCGGCAAGCTGTCGGAGGGACACAGCAGCAAAATGGTTCGGACCAGGAGGAGAGCAAGGGACCTGAAGCAATACAACAGGCTGAAAAAGTCCCAAGTACGTTAGAGGCAGTCCCTGGATCAAAGGTCTTGAGAGTTTAACCAACACTATCAAATATACACACATACACATAACTATAAACATTCTAGAAGACATTTAAAAATGTCCATATGTTTCAAGACATGTATTTATCTTGAAATAAAAATTGCCTGCAGCACCTAGTATTAGCTGCTGGTGTAAGCAGCGGCTAATTACTAGGCCTTAAGCCCCTTAGCTTCCGAGTTCCAATGAGATCGGGCGCATTTAACTTAGTTTGGCCGCAGGCAATGTTGTTATAACGTAAAAAATGCTCAGTGTCTGTAACTGAAATTTATATTACTCTATCTATCTAAATATATATATATATATATATATATATATATATATATATATATACACATATATTTTTCAAATAGATATTTATTTACATGTTTCAAAACATTTAAACATATGCATATTTTGAGCAAAATAAAAGCGCACAAATCAACACTTTTAGAATACCCAGATGATCAAGGAGGCAAATAACCCTTGCAAAGCATGATACAATATGCTTTAAAAGGGAAAAAAATCCTTCTTGGCTCTAAACGGCAACTGGATAAAATCCCTGGATCAACAGTCTACATGGCATTGCAGAAACAATGAAAATATTTTAAGAAATAAAGTGTTTCAATTTTTCTTATCATGTAAGCTTTGTCACCTTCAGCACACACTGGGTAACAACAGGCCATGTGTGTAACTAGAAGGCCTCTGACCACTACATCCAGATGTGCTTTAGTTTCTCCTTATCTTGGGCCAGTCATGAACTTTTCCCCTCGAATCACTCTATGCATCTACGCACAAGCAGTTCTTGCACTACAGTTACTGTTCCAGGGGAAAATCTCATTTCTACCATCTTGGACTCCTATCTCAATCCCACGAGTTTAGCACTGCCCAACCATTATCTAAAACCTGTTTTTAAGCCTCATGTCATCACTTTTTGCTGCTTTGAATGAGCGATCAGAGAAGAGAATTTCACCTGGACAATAGGGATGAAAAAGGGCAAAATGCATGCATATACAGCATACTATTAAATATTTGGGTTAACCCTTGCTCCCTTTGCGTCTAAAGAAGAGGAGCCCCTCACTCTATCACCCCGTACTTGGGCGGCTTTACAAGCTAGGCCTTTCATACGGAATGTAGAGCCACTCCTCAACCCGTTCGCTCTGGGTGACCAGGTCCTGCTGTCTGTCCTCCGTAAAGCGGTACACCTTCTTCCCATCCTTACAGTCGTGCGTGCGCAATCAGACGGGACAGCAGAGAAGGGTATTTTGCCCGATGGGTGGGATTAGCTGACTTAGAAATCAAAATAAAGTCATGTCTCTATTTTGATGAAGGGAGAGAGAGGGAGAGACAGAGACACTTGTATTCTAAATGTAGATATGGCAAAGTTCATTTCATAGGGCAGCAAAGTTTAGCTAAAACATTAGTACCATTTACAAGTCAGAGAGAAAGTTTAAAATGGGAAGGGTATAAATGAAAGCAATATGTAGTATACTACAGGTGAGATCAGAACCAGGGATAAAACAGTCCCTTATCATGTATGCCTTATCATGTATGCCTTTTCGTCACCTTCAGCACAGCCTGGGTAACAACAAGCTATGCATGTATCTAGAAGGCCTCTGACCAGTACAGCCAGTATCCTTTAACCATTTCAGCCGCCCAGACGTGAAGCTCACGTCCGGGCGGCTGCTCTGCTGCACTCCCCTGCTCCTGCACGCGATCGCGGGCATGCCTCCATGTCCCCGCGGTGTCCCCCGGTAGCCCTGGGATCAGTGAAAGGGAACATGGTTCCCGATCACGGATCCCTGTCTTCCGCAGAAAACCGAAGCGCTCACCCGTGAGGCTTCGGCTCTTCTGCCCGGAAAAATTTCAGCATCCCCCTTGTACTTCCGCTTAGCGAGAAGTACAAGGAGGGAAAACAAAAATGAAGGTGGCCATCTTGTGGCCAAATAGTAAAACTACTTCTACACATTTTTACACTACAATTTACACATATAGCAACATTAAAAATTTACTGTTTATGTCCCACACCAAAATATTCCCCAAATAAAATGTTTAATAGAAAAAAAAAATTAAAATTAAAAATAAAAAAAAGACATAAATAGTTACCTAAGGGTCTGAACTTTTTAAATATGCATTTGAAGGGGGTATACTACAAACATGTTTTAAATTATAAGCTTGTAAATTGTGATGGGTGCAAAACGGAAACAATGCACCTTTATTTCCAAATAAAATATTGGCGCCATACATTGTGATAGGGACAAAATTTAAATGGTATAATAACCGAGAAATACGGGCAAATAAAATACATAGGTTTTAATTATGGTAGCATGGATTATTTTAGAGCTATAATGGCCGAAAACTTAGAAATAATGCATTTTTTCCATTTCTTTCTTATTAATCCTGTTAAAATGCATTTACAGTAAAGTGGCTCTTAGCAAAATGTACCACCCACAGAAAGCCCAATTAGTGGTGGAAAAAAACAAGATATAGATCAATAAATTGTGATAAGTAGTGATAAAGTTATTAGCACATGAATGGGAGCTGAAAATTGCTCCGAAGCATAAGGTGAAAAATCCCCGCGGGCTGAAATGGTTAACTTACCTGGGGCTTCTTCCAGCCCCCTGTAGTCCTACAGGTCCCCCACTGTCCTCCCAGTCCAAGCTGTTCTGCTGCTTTACCCCTTCAAAAGCTAGCCCGCTGAGCCCCTTCATGGGCTACTGTGCATGGGCGGCCCTGGATAAGTGTCTCCTTGATCGTTCTGTGACTGCGCAGTTCCGAAGATCAATCAGTGCAAATGCAGGACGATCTAGGCGATACTTGGCTGGGACCACACATGCGCAGCAGCCATCATCAGGGATCAGGCGGCAAGCTGTCGGAGGGACACAGCAGCAAAATGGTTCGGACCAGGAGGAGAGCAAGGGACCTGAAGCAATACAACAGGCTGAAAAAGTCCCAAGTACGTTAGAGGCAGTCCCTGGATCAAAGGTCTTGAGAGTTTAACCAACACTATCAAATATACACACATACACATAACTATAAACATTCTAGAAGACATTTAAAAATGTCCATATGTTTCAAGACATGTATTTATCTTGAAATAAAAATTGCCTGCAGCACCTAGTATTAGCTGCTGGTGTAAGCAGCGGCTAATTACTAGGCCTTAAGCCCCTTAGCTTCCGAGTTCCAATGAGATCGGGCGCATTTAACTTAGTTTGGCCGCAGGCAATGTTGTTATAACGTAAAAAATGCTCAGTGTCTGTAACTGAAATTTATATTACTCTATCTATCTAAATATATATATATATATATATATATATATACACATATATTTTTCAAATAGATATTTATTTACATGTTTCAAAACATTTAAACATATGCATATTTTGAGCAAAATAAAAGCGCACAAATCAACACTTTTAGAATACCCAGATGATCAAGGAGGCAAATAACCCTTGCAAAGCATGATACAATATGCTTTAAAAGGGAAAAAAATCCTTCTTGGCTCTAAACGGCAACTGGATAAAATCCCTGGATCAACAGTCTACATGGCATTGCAGAAACAATGAAAATATTTTAAGAAATAAAGTGTTTCAATTTTTCTTATCATGTAAGCTTTGTCACCTTCAGCACACACTGGGTAACAACAGGCCATGTGTGTAACTAGAAGGCCTCTGACCACTACATCCAGATGTGCTTTAGTTTCTCCTTATCTTGGGCCAGTCATGAACTTTTCCCCTCGAATCACTCTATGCATCTACGCACAAGCAGTTCTTGCACTACAGTTACTGTTCCAGGGGAAAATCTCATTTCTACCATCTTGGACTCCTATCTCAATCCCACGAGTTTAGCACTGCCCAACCATTATCTAAAACCTGTTTTTAAGCCTCATGTCATCACTTTTTGCTGCTTTGAATGAGCGATCAGAGAAGAGAATTTCACCTGGACAATAGGGATGAAAAAGGGCAAAATGCATGCATATACAGCATACTATTAAATATTTGGGTTAACCCTTGCTCCCTTTGCGTCTAAAGAAGAGGAGCCCCTCACTCTATCACCCCGTACTTGGGCGGCTTTACAAGCTAGGCCTTTCATACGGAATGTAGAGCCACTCCTCAACCCGTTCGCTCTGGGTGACCAGGTCCTGCTGTCTGTCCTCCGTAAAGCGGTACACCTTCTTCCCATCCTTACAGTCGTGTGTGCGCAATCAGACGGGACAGCAGAGAAGGGTATTTTGCCTGATGGGTGGGATTAGCTGACTTAGAAATCAAAATAAAGTCATGTCTCTATTTTGATGAAGGGAGAGAGAGGGAGAGACAGAGACACTTGTATTTTAAATGTAGATATGGCAAAGTTCATTTCATAGGGCAGCAAAGTTTAGCTAAAACATTAGTACCATTTACAAGTCAGAGAGAAAGTTTAAAATGGGAAGGGTATAAATGAAAGCAATATGTAGTATACTACAGGTGAGATCAGAACCAGGGATAAAACAGTCCCTTATCATGTATGCCTTATCATGTATGCCTTTTCGTCACCTTCAGCACAGCCTGGGTAACAACAAGCTATGCATGTATCTAGAAGGCCTCTGACCAGTACAGCCAGTATCCTTTAACCATTTCAGCCGCCCAGACGTGAAGCTCACGTCCGGGCGGCTGCTCTGCTGCACTCCCCTGCTCCTGCGCGCGATCGCGGGCGTGCCTCCATGTCCCCGCGGTGTCCCCCGGTAGCCCTGGGATCAGTGAAAGGGAACATGGTTCCCGATCACGGATCCCTGTCTTCCGCAGAAAACCGAAGCGCTCACCCGTGAGGCTTCGGCTCTTCTGCCCGGAAAAATTTCAGCATCCCCCTTGTACTTCCGCTTAGCGAGAAGTACAAGGAGGGAAAACAAAAATGAAGGTGGCCATCTTGTGGCCAAATAGTAAAACTACTTCTACACATTTTTACACTACAATTTACACATATAGCAACATTAAAAATTTACTGTTTATGTCCCACACCAAAATATTCCCCAAATAAAATGTTTAATAGAAAAAAAAAATTAAAATTAAAAATAAAAAAAGACATAAATAGTTACCTAAGGGTCTGAACTTTTTAAATATGCATTTGAAGGGGGTATACTACAAACATGTTTTAAATTATAAGCTTGTAAATTGTGATGGGTGCAAAACGGAAACAATGCACCTTTATTTCCAAATAAAATATTGGCGCCATACATTGTGATAGGGACAAAATTTAAATGGTATAATAACCGAGAAATACGGGCAAATAAAATACATAGGTTTTAATTATGGTAGCATGGATTATTTTAGAGCTATAATGGCCGAAAACTTAGAAATAATGCATTTTTTCCATTTCTTTCTTATTAATCCTGTTAAAATGCATTTACAGTAAAGTGGCTCTTAGCAAAATGTACCACCCACAGAAAGCCCAATTAGTGGTGGAAAAAAACAAGATATAGATCAATAAATTGTGATAAGTAGTGATAAAGTTATTAGCACATGAATGGGAGCTGAAAATTGCTCCGAAGCATAAGGTGAAAAATCCCCGCGGGCTGAAATGGTTAACTTACCTGGGGCTTCTTCCAGCCCCCTGTAGTCCTACAGGTCCACCACTGTCCTCCCAGTCCAAGCTGTTCTGCTGCTTTACCCCTTCAAAAGCTAGCCCGCTGAGCCCCTTCATGGGCTACTGTGTATGGGCGGCCCTGGATAAGTGTCTCCTTGATCGTTCTGTGAATGCGCAGTTCCGAAGATCAATCAGTGCAAATGCAGGACGATCTAGGCGATACTTGGCTGGGACCACACATGCGCAGCAGCCATCATCAGGGATCAGGCGGCAAGCTGTCGGAGGGACACAGCAGCAAAATGGTTCGGACCAGGAGGAGAGCAAGGGACCTGAAGCAATACAACAGGCTGAAAAAGTCCCAAGTACGTTAGAGGCAGTCCCTGGATCAAAGGTCTTGAGAGTTTAACCAACACTATCAAATATACACACATACACATAACTATAAACATTCTAGAAGACATTTAAAAATGTCCATATGTTTCAAGACATGTATTTATCTTGAAATAAAAATTGCCTGCAGCACCTAGTATTAGCTGCTGGTGTAAGCAGCGGCTAATTACTAGGCCTTAAGCCCCTTAGCTTCCGAGTTCCAATGAGATCGGGCGCATTTAACTTAGTTTGGCCGCAGGCAATGTTGTTATAACGTAAAAAATGCTCAGTGTCTGTAACTGAAATTTATATTACTCTATCTATCTAAATATATATATATATATATATATACACATATATTTTTCAAATAGATATTTATTTACATGTTTCAAAACATTTAAACATATGCATATTTTGAGCAAAATAAAAGCGCACAAATCAACACTTTTAGAATACCCAGATGATCAAGGAGGCAAATAACCCTTGCAAAGCATGATACAATATGCTTTAAAAGGGAAAAAAATCCTTCTTGGCTCTAAACGGCAACTGGATAAAATCCCTGGATCAACAGTCTACATGGCATTGCAGAAACAATGAAAATATTTTAAGAAATAAAAGTGTTTCAATTTTTCTTATCATGTAAGCTTTGTCACCTTCAGCACACACTAGGTAACAACAGGCCATGTGTGTAACTAGAAGGCCTCTGACCACTACATCCAGATGTGCTTTAGTTTCTCCTTATCTTGGGCCAGTCATGAACTTTTCCCCTCGAATCACTCTATGCATCTACGCACAAGCAGTTCTTGCACTACAGTTACTGTTCCAGGGGAAAATCTCATTTCTACCATCTTGGACTCCTATCTCAATCCCACGAGTTTAGCACTGCCCAACCATTATCTAAAACCTGTTTTTAAGCCTCATGTCATCACTTTTTGCTGCTTTGAATGAGCGATCAGAGAAGAGAATTTCACCTGGACAATAGGGATGAAAAAGGGCAAAATGCATGCATATACAGCATACTATTAAATATTTGGGTTAACCCTTGCTCCCTTTGCGTCTAAAGAAGAGGAGCCCCTCACTCTATCACCCCGTACTTGGGCGGCTTTACAAGCTAGGCCTTTCGTACGGAATGTAGAGCCACTCCTCAACCCGTTCGCTCTGGGTGACCAGGTCCTGCTGTCTGTCCTCCGTAAAGCGGTACACCTTCTTCCCATCCTTACAGTCGTGCGTGCGCAATCAGACGGGACAGCAGAGAAGGGTATTTTGCCTGATGGGTGGGATTAGCTGACTTAGAAATCAAAATAAAGTCATGTCTCTATTTTGATGAAGGGAGAGAGAGGGAGAGACAGAGACACTTGTATTCTAAATGTAGATATGGCAAAGTTCATTTCATAGGGCAGCAAAGTTTAGCTAAAACATTAGTACCATTAACAAGTCAGAGAGAAAGTTTAAAATGGGAAGGGTATAAATGAAAGCAATATGTAGTATACTACAGGTGAGATCAGAACCAGGGATGAAAAAGTCCCTTATCATGTATGCCTTATTATGTATGCCTTTTCGTCACCTTCAGCACAGCCTGGGTAACAACAAGCCATGCATGTATCTAGAAGGCCTCTGACCAGTACAGCCAGTATCCTTTAACCATTTCAGCCGCCCAGACATGAAGTTCACGTCCGGGCGCCTGCTCTGCTGCACTCCTCCCGCCTGCACGCGATCGCGGGCGCGCCTCCATGTCCCCGCGGTGTCCCCCGGTAGCCCTGGGATCAGTGAAAGGGAACATGGTTCCCGATCACGGATCCCTGTCCCCCGCAGAAAAACCGAAGCGCTCACCCGTGAGGCTTCGGCTCTTCTGCCCGGAAAAATTTCAGCATCCCCCTTGTACTTCCGCTTAGCGAGAAGTACAAGGAGGGAAAACAAAATTGAAGGTGTCCATCTTGTGGCCAAATAGCAAAACTACTTCTACACATTTTTACACTACAATTTACACATACAGCAACATTAAAAATTTACTGTTTATGTCCCACACCAAAATATTCCCCAAATAAAATTTTTAATAGAAAAAAAAATTAAAATAAAAAATAAAAAAAAGACATGAATAGTTACCTAAGGGTCTGAACTTTTTAAATATGCATTTGAAGGGGGTATACTACAACCATGTTTTAAATTATAAGCTTGTAAATTGTGATGGGTGCAAAACGGAAACAATGCACCTTTATTTCCAAATAAAATATTGGCGCCATACATTGTGATAGGGACAAAATTTAAATTGTATAATAACCGAGAAATACGGGCAAATAAAATACATAGGTTTTAATTATGGTAGCGTGGATTATTTTAGAGCTATAATGGCCGAAAACTTAGAAATAATGCATTTTTTCCATTTCTTTCTTATTAATCCTGTTAAAATGCATTTACAGTAAAGTGGCTCTTAGCAAAATGTACCACCCACAGAAAGCCCAATTAGTGGTGGAAAAAAACAAGATATAGATCAATAAATTGTGATAAGTAGTGATAAAGTTATTAGCACATGAATGGGAGCTGAAAATTGCTCCGAAGCATAAGGTGAAAAATCCCCGCGGGCTGAAATGGTTAACTTACCTGGGGCTTCTTCCAGCCCCCTGTAGTCCTACAGGTCCCCCACTGTCCTCCCAGTCCAAGCTGTTCTGCTGCTTTACCCCTTCAAAAGCTAGCCCGCTGAGCCCCTTCATGGGCTACTGTGCATGGGCGGCCCTGGATAAGTGTCTCCTTGATCGTTCTGTGACTGCGCAGTTCCGAAGATCAATCAGTGCAAATGCAGGACGATCTAGGCGATACTTGGCTGGGACCACACATGCGCAGCAGCCATCATCAGGGATCAGGCGGCAAGCTGTCGGAGGGACACAGCAGCAAAATGGTTCGGACCAGGAGGAGAGCAAGGGACCTGAAGCAATACAACAGGCTGAAAAAGTCCCAAGTACGTTAGAGGCAGTCCCTGGATCAAAGGTCTTGAGAGTTTAACCAACACTGTCAAATATACACACATACACATAACTATAAACATTCTAGAAGACATTTAAAAATGTCCATATGTTTCAAGACATGTATTTATCTTGAAATAAAAATTGCCTGCAGCACCTAGTATTAGCTGCTGGTGTAAGCAGCGGCTAATTACTAGGCCTTAAGCCCCTTAGCTTCCGAGTTCCAATGAGATCGGGCGCATTTAACTTAGTTTGGCCGCAGGCAATGTTGTTATAACGTAAAAAATGCTCAGTGTCTGTAACTGAAATTTATATTACTCTATCTATCTAAATATATATATATATATATATATACACATATATTTTTCAAATAGATATTTATTTACATGTTTCAAAACATTTAAACATATGCATATTTTGAGCAAAATAAAAGCGCACAAATCAACACTTTTAGAATACCCAGATGATCAAGGAGGCAAATAACCCTTGCAAAGCATGATACAATATGCTTTAAAAGGGAAAAAAATCCTTCTTGGCTCTAAACGGCAACTGGATAAAATCCCTGGATCAACAGTCTACATGGCATTGCAGAAACAATGAAAATATTTTAAGAAATAAAGTGTTTCAATTTTTCTTATCATGTAAGCTTTGTCACCTTCAGCACACACTGGGTAACAACAGGCCATGTGTGTAACTAGAAGGCCTCTGACCACTACATCCAGATGTGCTTTAGTTTCTCCTTATCTTGGGCCAGTCATGAACTTTTCCCCTCGAATCACTCTATGCATCTACGCACAAGCAGTTCTTGCACTACAGTTACTGTTCCAGGGGAAAATCTCATTTCTACCATCTTGGACTCCTATCTCAATCCCACGAGTTTAGCACTGCCCAACCATTATCTAAAACCTGTTTTTAAGCCTCATGTCATCACTTTTTGCTGCTTTGAATGAGCGATCAGAGAAGAGAATTTCACCTGGACAATAGGGATGAAAAAGGGCAAAATGCATGCATATACAGCATACTATTAAATATTTGGGTTAACCCTTGCTCCCTTTGCGTCTAAAGAAGAGGAGCCCCTCACTCTATCACCCCGTACTTGGGCGGCTTTACAAGCTAGGCCTTTCATACGGAATGTAGAGCCACTCCTCAACCCGTTCGCTCTGGGTGACCAGGTCCTGCTGTCTGTCCTCCGTAAAGCGGTACACCTTCTTCCCATCCTTACAGTCGTGCGTGCGCAATCAGACGGGACAGCAGAGAAGGGTATTTTGCCTGATGGGTGGGATTAGCTGACTTAGAAATCAAAATAAAGTCATGTCTCTATTTTGATGAAGGGAGAGAGAGGGAGAGACAGAGACACTTGTATTCTAAATGTAGATATGGCAAAGTTCATTTCATAGGGCAGCAAAGTTTAGCTAAAACATTAGTACCATTTACAAGTCAGAGAGAAAGTTTAAAATGGGAAGGGTATAAATGAAAGCAATATGTAGTATACTACAGGTGAGATCAGAACCAGGGATAAAACAGTCCCTTATCATGTATGCCTTATCATGTATGCCTTTTCGTCACCTTCAGCACAGCCTGGGTAACAACAAGCTATGCATGTATCTAGAAGGCCTCTGACCAGTACAGCCAGTATCCTTTAACCATTTCAGCCGCCCAGACGTGAAGCTCACGTCCGGGCGGCTGCTCTGCTGCACTCCCCTGCTCCTGCGCGCGATCGCGGGCGTGCCTCCATGTCCCCGCGGTGTCCCCCGGTAGCCCTGGGATCAGTGAAAGGGAACATGGTTCCCGATCACGGATCCCTGTCTTCCGCAGAAAACCGAAGCGCTCACCCGTGAGGCTTCGGCTCTTCTGCCCGGAAAAATTTCAGCATCCCCCTTGTACTTCCGCTTAGCGAGAAGTACAAGGAGGGAAAACAAAAATGAAGGTGGCCATCTTGTGGCCAAATAGTAAAACTACTTCTACACATTTTTACACTACAATTTACACATATAGCAACATTAAAAATTTACTGTTTATGTCCCACACCAAAATATTCCCCAAATAAAATGTTTAATAGAAAAAAAAAATTAAAATTAAAAATAAAAAAAGACATAAATAGTTACCTAAGGGTCTGAACTTTTTAAATATGCATTTGAAGGGGGTATACTACAAACATGTTTTAAATTATAAGCTTGTAAATTGTGATGGGTGCAAAACGGAAACAATGCACCTTTATTTCCAAATAAAATATTGGCGCCATACATTGTGATAGGGACAAAATTTAAATGGTATAATAACCGAGAAATACGGGCAAATAAAATACATAGGTTTTAATTATGGTAGCATGGATTATTTTAGAGCTATAATGGCCGAAAACTTAGAAATAATGCATTTTTTCCATTTCTTTCTTATTAATCCTGTTAAAATGCATTTACAGTAAAGTGGCTCTTAGCAAAATGTACCACCCACAGAAAGCCCAATTAGTGGTGGAAAAAAACAAGATATAGATCAATAAATTGTGATAAGTAGTGATAAAGTTATTAGCACATGAATGGGAGCTGAAAATTGCTCCGAAGCATAAGGTGAAAAATCCCCGCGGGCTGAAATGGTTAACTTACCTGGGGCTTCTTCCAGCCCCCTGTAGTCCTACAGGTCCACCACTGTCCTCCCAGTCCAAGCTGTTCTGCTGCTTTACCCCTTCAAAAGCTAGCCCGCTGAGCCCCTTCATGGGCTACTGTGTATGGGCGGCCCTGGATAAGTGTCTCCTTGATCGTTCTGTGAATGCGCAGTTCCGAAGATCAATCAGTGCAAATGCAGGACGATCTAGGCGATACTTGGCTGGGACCACACATGCGCAGCAGCCATCATCAGGGATCAGGCGGCAAGCTGTCGGAGGGACACAGCAGCAAAATGGTTCGGACCAGGAGGAGAGCAAGGGACCTGAAGCAATACAACAGGCTGAAAAAGTCCCAAGTACGTTAGAGGCAGTCCCTGGATCAAAGGTCTTGAGAGTTTAACCAACACTATCAAATATACACACATACACATAACTATAAACATTCTAGAAGACATTTAAAAATGTCCATATGTTTCAAGACATGTATTTATCTTGAAATAAAAATTGCCTGCAGCACCTAGTATTAGCTGCTGGTGTAAGCAGCAGCTAATTACTAGGCCTTAAGCCCCTTAGCTTCCGAGTTCCAATGAGATCGGGCGCATTTAACTTAGTTTGGCCGCAGGCAATGTTGTTATAACGTAAAAAATGCTCAGTGTCTGTAACTGAAATTTATATTACTCTATCTATCTAAATATATATATATATATATATATATATATATATATATACACATATATTTTTCAAATAGATATTTATTTACATGTTTCAAAACATTTAAACATATGCATATTTTGAGCAAAATAAAAGCGCACAAATCAACACTTTTAGAATACCCAGATGATCAAGGAGGCAAATAACCCTTGCAAAGCATGATACAATATGCTTTAAAAGGGAAAAAAATCCTTCTTGGCTCTAAACGGCAACTGGATAAAATCCCTGGATCAACAGTCTACATGGCATTGCAGAAACAATGAAAATATTTTAAGAAATAAAGTGTTTCAATTTTTCTTATCATGTAAGCTTTGTCACCTTCAGCACACACTGGGTAACAACAGGCCATGTGTGTAACTAGAAGGCCTCTGACCACTACATCCAGATGTGCTTTAGTTTCTCCTTATCTTGGGCCAGTCATGAACTTTTCCCCTCGAATCACTCTATGCATCTACGCACAAGCAGTTCTTGCACTACAGTTACTGTTCCAGGGGAAAATCTCATTTCTACCATCTTGGACTCCTATCTCAATCCCACGAGTTTAGCACTGCCCAACCATTATCTAAAACCTGTTTTTAAGCCTCATGTCATCACTTTTTGCTGCTTTGAATGAGCGATCAGAGAAGAGAATTTCACCTGGACAATAGGGATGAAAAAGGGCAAAATGCATGCATATACAGCATACTATTAAATATTTGGGTTAACCCTTGCTCCCTTTGCGTCTAAAGAAGAGGAGCCCCTCACTCTATCACCCCGTACTTGGGCGGCTTTACAAGCTAGGCCTTTCATACGGAATGTAGAGCCACTCCTCAACCCGTTCGCTCTGGGTGACCAGGTCCTGCTGTCTGTCCTCCGTAAAGCGGTACACCTTCTTCCCATCCTTACAGTCGTGTGTGCGCAATCAGACGGGACAGCAGAGAAGGGTATTTTGCCTGATGGGTGGGATTAGCTGACTTAGAAATCAAAATAAAGTCATGTCTCTATTTTGATGAAGGGAGAGAGAGGGAGAGACAGAGACACTTGTATTCTAAATGTAGATATGGCAAAGTTCATTTCATAGGGCAGCAAAGTTTAGCTAAAACATTAGTACCATTTACAAGTCAGAGAGAAAGTTTAAAATGGGAAGGGTATAAATGAAAGCAATATGTAGTATACTACAGGTGAGATCAGAACCAGGGATAAAACAGTCCCTTATCATGTATGCCTTATCATGTATGCCTTTTCGTCACCTTCAGCACAGCCTGGGTAACAACAAGCTATGCATGTATCTAGAAGGCCTCTGACCAGTACAGCCAGTATCCTTTAACCATTTCAGCCGCCCAGACGTGAAGCTCACGTCCGGGCGGCTGCTCTGCTGCACTCCCCTGCTCCTGCGCGCGATCGCGGGCGTGCCTCCATGTCCCCGCGGTGTCCCCCGGTAGCCCTGGGATCAGTGAAAGGGAACATGGGTTCCGATCACGGATCCCTGTCTTCCGCAGAAAACCGAAGCGCTCACCCGTGAGGCTTCGGCTCTTCTGCCCGGAAAAATTTCAGCATCCCCCTTGTACTTCCGCTTAGCGAGAAGTACAAGGAGGGAAAACAAAAATGAAGGTGGCCATCTTGTGGCCAAATAGTAAAACTACTTCTACACATTTTTACACTACAATTTACACATATAGCAACATTAAAAATTTACTGTTTATGTCCCACACCAAAATATTCCCCAAATAAAATGTTTAATAGAAAAAAAAAATTAAAATTAAAAATAAAAAAAGACATAAATAGTTACCTAAGGGTCTGAACTTTTTAAATATGCATTTGAAGGGGGTATACTACAAACATGTTTTAAATTATAAGCTTGTAAATTGTGATGGGTGCAAAACGGAAACAATGCACCTTTATTTCCAAATAAAATATTGGCGCCATACATTGTGATAGGGACAAAATTTAAATGGTATAATAACCGAGAAATACGGGCAAATAAAATACATAGGTTTTAATTATGGTAGCATGGATTATTTTAGAGCTATAATGGCCGAAAACTTAGAAATAATGCATTTTTTCCATTTCTTTCTTATTAATCCTGTTAAAATGCATTTACAGTAAAGTGGCTCTTAGCAAAATGTACCACCCACAGAAAGCCCAATTAGTGGTGGAAAAAAACAAGATATAGATCAATAAATTGTGATAAGTAGTGATAAAGTTATTAGCACATGAATGGGAGCTGAAAATTGCTCCGAAGCATAAGGTGAAAAATCCCCGCGGGCTGAAATGGTTAACTTACCTGGGGCTTCTTCCAGCCCCCTGTAGTCCTACAGGTCCACCACTGTCCTCCCAGTCCAACCTGTTCTGCTGCTTTACCCCTTCAAAAGCTAGCCCGCTGAGCCCCTTCATGGGCTACTGTGTATGGGCGGCCCTGGATAAGTGTCTCCTTGATCGTTCTGTGAATGCGCAGTTCCGAAGATCAATCAGTGCAAATGCAGGACGATCTAGGCGATACTTGGCTGGGACCACACATGCGCAGCAGCCATCATCAGGGATCAGGCGGCAAGCTGTCGGAGGGACACAGCAGCAAAATGGTTCGGACCAGGAGGAGAGCAAGGGACCTGAAGCAATACAACAGGCTGAAAAAGTCCCAAGTACGTTAGAGGCAGTCCCTGGATCAAAGGTCTTGAGAGTTTAACCAACACTATCAAATATACACACATACACATAACTATAAACATTCTAGAAGACATTTAAAAATGTCCATATGTTTCAAGACATGTATTTATCTTGAAATAAAAATTGCCTGCAGCACCTAGTATTAGCTGCTGGTGTAAGCAGCGGCTAATTACTAGGCCTTAAGCCCCTTAGCTTCCGAGTTCCAATGAGATCGGGCGCATTTAACTTAGTTTGGCCGCAGGCAATGTTGTTATAACGTAAAAAATGCTCAGTGTCTGTAACTGAAATTTATATTACTCTATCTATCTAAATATATATATATATATATATATATATACACATATATTTTTCAAATAGATATTTATTTACATGTTTCAAAACATTTAAACATATGCATATTTTGAGCAAAATAAAAGCGCACAAATCAACACTTTTAGAATACCCAGATGATCAAGGAGGCAAATAACCCTTGCAAAGCATGATACAATATGCTTTAAAAGGGAAAAAAATCCTTCTTGGCTCTAAACGGCAACTGGATAAAATCCCTGGATCAACAGTCTACATGGCATTGCAGAAACAATGAAAATATTTTAAGAAATAAAAGTGTTTCAATTTTTCTTATCATGTAAGCTTTGTCACCTTCAGCACACACTAGGTAACAACAGGCCATGTGTGTAACTAGAAGGCCTCTGACCACTACATCCAGATGTGCTTTAGTTTCTCCTTATCTTGGGCCAGTCATGAACTTTTCCCCTCGAATCACTCTATGCATCTACGCACAAGCAGTTCTTGCACTACAGTTACTGTTCCAGGGGAAAATCTCATTTCTACCATCTTGGACTCCTATCTCAATCCCACGAGTTTAGCACTGCCCAACCATTATCTAAAACCTGTTTTTAAGCCTCATGTCATCACTTTTTGCTGCTTTGAATGAGCGATCAGAGAAGAGAATTTCACCTGGACAATAGGGATGAAAAAGGGCAAAATGCATGCATATACAGCATACTATTAAATATTTGGGTTAACCCTTGCTCCCTTTGCGTCTAAAGAAGAGGAGCCCCTCACTCTATCACCCCGTACTTGGGCGGCTTTACAAGCTAGGCCTTTCGTACGGAATGTAGAGCCACTCCTCAACCCGTTCGCTCTGGGTGACCAGGTCCTGCTGTCTGTCCTCCGTAAAGCGGTACACCTTCTTCCCATCCTTACAGTCGTGCGTGCGCAATCAGACGGGACAGCAGAGAAGGGTATTTTGCCTGATGGGTGGGATTAGCTGACTTAGAAATCAAAATAAAGTCATGTCTCTATTTTGATGAAGGGAGAGAGAGGGAGAGACAGAGACACTTGTATTCTAAATGTAGATATGGCAAAGTTCATTTCATAGGGCAGCAAAGTTTAGCTAAAACATTAGTACCATTAACAAGTCAGAGAGAAAGTTTAAAATGGGAAGGGTATAAATGAAAGCAATATGTAGTATACTACAGGTGAGATCAGAACCAGGGATGAAAAAGTCCCTTATCATGTATGCCTTATTATGTATGCCTTTTCGTCACCTTCAGCACAGCCTGGGTAACAACAAGCCATGCATGTATCTAGAAGGCCTCTGACCAGTACAGCCAGTATCCTTTAACCATTTCAGCCGCCCAGACATGAAGTTCACGTCCGGGCGCCTGCTCTGCTGCACTCCTCCCGCCTGCACGCGATCGCGGGCGTGCCTCCATGTCCCCGCGGTGTCCCCCGGTAGCCCTGGGATCAGTGAAAGGGAACATGGTTCCCGATCACGGATCCCTGTCCCCCGCAGAAAAACCGAAGCGCTCACCCGTGAGGCTTCGGCTCTTCTGCCCGGAAAAATTTCAGCATCCCCCTTGTACTTCCGCTTAGCGAGAAGTACAAGGAGGGAAAACAAAATTGAAGGTGTCCATCTTGTGGCCAAATAGCAAAACTACTTCTACACATTTTTACACTACAATTTACACATACAGCAACATTAAAAATTTACTGTTTATGTCCCACACCAAAATATTCCCCAAATAAAATTTTTAATAGAAAAAAAAATTAAAATAAAAAATAAAAAAAAGACATGAATAGTTACCTAAGGGTCTGAACTTTTTAAATATGCATTTGAAGGGGGTATACTACAACCATGTTTTAAATTATAAGCTTGTAAATTGTGATGGGTGCAAAACGGAAACAATGCACCTTTATTTCCAAATAAAATATTGGCGCCATACATTGTGATAGGGACAAAATTTAAATTGTATAATAACCGAGAAATACGGGCAAATAAAATACATAGGTTTTAATTATGGTAGCGTGGATTATTTTAGAGCTATAATGGCCGAAAACTTAGAAATAATGCATTTTTTCCATTTCTTTCTTATTAATCCTGTTAAAATGCATTTACAGTAAAGTGGCTCTTAGCAAAATGTACCACCCACAGAAAGCCCAATTAGTGGTGGAAAAAAACAAGATATAGATCAATAAATTGTGATAAGTAGTGATAAAGTTATTAGCACATGAATGGGAGCTGAAAATTGCTCCGAAGCATAAGGTGAAAAATCCCCGCGGGCTGAAATGGTTAACTTACCTGGGGCTTCTTCCAGCCCCCTGTAGTCCTACAGGTCCCCCACTGTCCTCCCAGTCCAAGCTGTTCTGCTGCTTTACCCCTTCAAAAGCTAGCCCGCTGAGCCCCTTCATGGGCTACTGTGCATGGGCGGCCCTGGATAAGTGTCTCCTTGATCGTTCTGTGACTGCGCAGTTCCGAAGATCAATCAGTGCAAATGCAGGACGATCTAGGCGATACTTGGCTGGGACCACACATGCGCAGCAGCCATCATCAGGGATCAGGCGGCAAGCTGTCGGAGGGACACAGCAGCAAAATGGTTCGGACCAGGAGGAGAGCAAGGGACCTGAAGCAATACAACAGGCTGAAAAAGTCCCAAGTACGTTAGAGGCAGTCCCTGGATCAAAGGTCTTGAGAGTTTAACCAACACTGTCAAATATACACACATACACATAACTATAAACATTCTAGAAGACATTTAAAAATGTCCATATGTTTCAAGACATGTATTTATCTTGAAATAAAAATTGCCTGCAGCACCTAGTATTAGCTGCTGGTGTAAGCAGCGGCTAATTACTAGGCCTTAAGCCCCTTAGCTTCCGAGTTCCAATGAGATCGGGCGCATTTAACTTAGTTTGGCCGCAGGCAATGTTGTTATAACGTAAAAAATGCTCAGTGTCTGTAACTGAAATTTATATTACTCTATCTATCTAAATATATATATATATATATATATACACATATATTTTTCAAATAGATATTTATTTACATGTTTCAAAACATTTAAACATATGCATATTTTGAGCAAAATAAAAGCGCACAAATCAACACTTTTAGAATACCCAGATGATCAAGGAGGCAAATAACCCTTGCAAAGCATGATACAATATGCTTTAAAAGGGAAAAAAATCCTTCTTGGCTCTAAACGGCAACTGGATAAAATCCCTGGATCAACAGTCTACATGGCATTGCAGAAACAATGAAAATATTTTAAGAAATAAAGTGTTTCAATTTTTCTTATCATGTAAGCTTTGTCACCTTCAGCACACACTGGGTAACAACAGGCCATGTGTGTAACTAGAAGGCCTCTGACCACTACATCCAGATGTGCTTTAGTTTCTCCTTATCTTGGGCCAGTCATGAACTTTTCCCCTCGAATCACTCTATGCATCTACGCACAAGCAGTTCTTGCACTACAGTTACTGTTCCAGGGGAAAATCTCATTTCTACCATCTTGGACTCCTATCTCAATCCCACGAGTTTAGCACTGCCCAACCATTATCTAAAACCTGTTTTTAAGCCTCATGTCATCACTTTTTGCTGCTTTGAATGAGCGATCAGAGAAGAGAATTTCACCTGGACAATAGGGATGAAAAAGGGCAAAATGCATGCATATACAGCATACTATTAAATATTTGGGTTAACCCTTGCTCCCTTTGCGTCTAAAGAAGAGGAGCCCCTCACTCTATCACCCCGTACTTGGGCGGCTTTACAAGCTAGGCCTTTCGTACGGAATGTAGAGCCACTCCTCAACCCGTTCGCTCTGGGTGACCAGGTCCTGCTGTCTGTCCTCCGTAAAGCGGTACACCTTCTTCCCATCCTTACAGTCGTGCGTGCGCAATCAGACGGGACAGCAGAGAAGGGTATTTTGCCTGATGGGTGGGATTAGCTGACTTAGAAATCAAAATAAAGTCATGTCTCTATTTTGATGAAGGGAGAGAGAGGGAGAGACAGAGACACTTGTATTCTAAATGTAGATATGGCAAAGTTCATTTCATAGGGCAGCAAAGTTTAGCTAAAACATTAGTACCATTTACAAGTCAGAGAGAAAGTTTAAAATGGGAAGGGTATAAATGAAAGCAATATGTAGTATACTACAGGTGAGATCAGAACCAGGGATAAAACAGTCCCTTATCATGTATGCCTTATCATGTATGCCTTTTCGTCACCTTCAGCACAGCCTGGGTAACAACAAGCTATGCATGTATCTAGAAGGCCTCTGACCAGTACAGCCAGTATCCTTTAACCATTTCAGCCGCCCAGACGTGAAGCTCACGTCCGGGCGGCTGCTCTGCTGCACTCCCCTGCTCCTGCGCGCGATCGCGGGCGTGCCTCCATGTCCCCGCGGTGTCCCCCGGTAGCCCTGGGATCAGTGAAAGGGAACATGGTTCCCGATCACGGATCCCTGTCTTCCGCAGAAAACCGAAGCGCTCACCCGTGAGGCTTCGGCTCTTCTGCCCGGAAAAATTTCAGCATCCCCCTTGTACTTCCGCTTAGCGAGAAGTACAAGGAGGGAAAACAAAAATGAAGGTGGCCATCTTGTGGCCAAATAGTAAAACTACTTCTACACATTTTTACACTACAATTTACACATATAGCAACATTAAAAATTTACTGTTTATGTCCCACACCAAAATATTCCCCAAATAAAATGTTTAATAGAAAAAAAAAATTAAAATTAAAAATAAAAAAAGACATAAATAGTTACCTAAGGGTCTGAACTTTTTAAATATGCATTTGAAGGGGGTATACTACAAACATGTTTTAAATTATAAGCTTGTAAATTGTGATGGGTGCAAAACGGAAACAATGCACCTTTATTTCCAAATAAAATATTGGCGCCATACATTGTGATAGGGACAAAATTTAAATGGTATAATAACCGAGAAATACGGGCAAATAAAATACATAGGTTTTAATTATGGTAGCATGGATTATTTTAGAGCTATAATGGCCGAAAACTTAGAAATAATGCATTTTTTCCATTTCTTTCTTATTAATCCTGTTAAAATGCATTTACAGTAAAGTGGCTCTTAGCAAAATGTACCACCCACAGAAAGCCCAATTAGTGGTGGAAAAAAACAAGATATAGATCAATAAATTGTGATAAGTAGTGATAAAGTTATTAGCACATGAATGGGAGCTGAAAATTGCTCCGAAGCATAAGGTGAAAAATCCCCGCGGGCTGAAATGGTTAACTTACCTGGGGCTTCTTCCAGCCCCCTGTAGTCCTACAGGTCCACCACTGTCCTCCCAGTCCAAGCTGTTCTGCTGCTTTACCCCTTCAAAAGCTAGCCCGCTGAGCCCCTTCATGGGCTACTGTGTATGGGCGGCCCTGGATAAGTGTCTCCTTGATCGTTCTGTGAATGCGCAGTTCCGAAGATCAATCAGTGCAAATGCAGGACGATCTAGGCGATACTTGGCTGGGACCACACATGCGCAGCAGCCATCATCAGGGATCAGGCGGCAAGCTGTCGGAGGGACACAGCAGCAAAATGGTTCGGACCAGGAGGAGAGCAAGGGACCTGAAGCAATACAACAGGCTGAAAAAGTCCCAAGTACGTTAGAGGCAGTCCCTGGATCAAAGGTCTTGAGAGTTTAACCAACACTATCAAATATACACACATACACATAACTATAAACATTCTAGAAGACATTTAAAAATGTCCATATGTTTCAAGACATGTATTTATCTTGAAATAAAAATTGCCTGCAGCACCTAGTATTAGCTGCTGGTGTAAGCAGCGGCTAATTACTAGGCCTTAAGCCCCTTAGCTTCCGAGTTCCAATGAGATCGGGCGCATTTAACTTAGTTTGGCCGCAGGCAATGTTGTTATAACGTAAAAAATGCTCAGTGTCTGTAACTGAAATTTATATTACTCTATCTATCTAAATATATATATATATATATATATATATACACATATATTTTTCAAATAGATATTTATTTACATGTTTCAAAACATTTAAACATATGCATATTTTGAGCAAAATAAAAGCGCACAAATCAACACTTTTAGAATACCCAGATGATCAAGGAGGCAAATAACCCTTGCAAAGCATGATACAATATGCTTTAAAAGGGAAAAAAATCCTTCTTGGCTCTAAACGGCAACTGGATAAAATCCCTGGATCAACAGTCTACATGGCATTGCAGAAACAATGAAAATATTTTAAGAAATAAAAGTGTTTCAATTTTTCTTATCATGTAAGCTTTGTCACCTTCAGCACACACTGGGTAACAACAGGCCATGTGTGTAACTAGAAGGCCTCTGACCACTACATCCAGATGTGCTTTAGTTTCTCCTTATCTTGGGCCAGTCATGAACTTTTCCCCTCGAATCACTCTATGCATCTACGCACAAGCAGTTCTTGCACTACAGTTACTGTTCCAGGGGAAAATCTCATTTCTACCATCTTGGACTCCTATCTCAATCCCACGAGTTTAGCACTGCCCAACCATTATCTAAAACCTGTTTTTAAGCCTCATGTCATCACTTTTTGCTGCTTTGAATGAGCGATCAGAGAAGAGAATTTCACCTGGACAATAGGGATGAAAAAGGGCAAAATGCATGCATATACAGCATACTATTAAATATTTGGGTTAACCCTTGCTCCCTTTGCGTCTAAAGAAGAGGAGCCCCTCACTCTATCACCCCGTACTTGGGCGGCTTTACAAGCTAGGCCTTTCGTACGGAATGTAGAGCCACTCCTCAACCCGTTCGCTCTGGGTGACCAGGTCCTGCTGTCTGTCCTCCGTAAAGCGGTACACCTTCTTCCCATCCTTACAGTCGTGCGTGCGCAATCAGACGGGACAGCAGAGAAGGGTATTTTGCCTGATGGGTGGGATTAGCTGACTTAGAAATCAAAATAAAGTCATGTCTCTATTTTGATGAAGGGAGAGAGAGGGAGAGACAGAGACACTTGTATTCTAAATGTAGATATGGCAAAGTTCATTTCATAGGGCAGCAAAGTTTAGCTAAAACATTAGTACCATTAACAAGTCAGAGAGAAAGTTTAAAATGGGAAGGGTATAAATGAAAGCAATATGTAGTATACTACAGGTGAGATCAGAACCAGGGATGAAAAAGTCCCTTATCATGTATGCCTTATTATGTATGCCTTTTCGTCACCTTCAGCACAGCCTGGGTAACAACAAGCCATGCATGTATCTAGAAGGCCTCTGACCAGTACAGCCAGTATCCTTTAACCATTTCAGCCGCCCAGACATGAAGTTCACGTCCGGGCGGCTGCTCTGCTGCACTCCTCCCGCCTGCGCGCGATCGCGGGCGCGCCTCCATGTCCCCGCGGTGTCCCCCGGTAGCCCTGGGATCAGTGAAAGGGAACATGGTTCCCGATCATGGATCCCTGTCCCCCGCAGAAAAACCGAAGCGCTCACCCGTGAGGCTTCGGCTCTTCTGCCCGGAAAAATTTCAGCATCCCCCTTGTACTTCCGCTTAGCGAGAAGTACAAGGAGGGAAAACAAAATTGAAGGTGTCCATCTTGTGGCCAAATAGCAAAACTACTTCTACACATTTTTACACTACAATTTACACATACAGCAACATTAAAAATTTACTGTTTATGTCCCACACCAAAATATTCCCCAAATAAAATTTTTAATAGAAAAAAAAATTAAAATAAAAAATAAAAAAAAGACATGAATAGTTACCTAAGGGTCTGAACTTTTTAAATATGCATTTGAAGGGGGTATACTACAACCATGTTTTAAATTATAAGCTTGTAAATTGTGATGGGTGCAAAACGGAAACAATGCACCTTTATTTCCAAATAAAATATTGGCGCCATACATTGTGATAGGGACAAAATTTAAATTGTATAATAACCGAGACATACGGGCAAATAAAATACATAGGTTTTAATTATGGTAGCATGGATTATTTTAGAGCTATAATGGCCGAAAACTTAGAAATAATGCATTTTTTCCATTTTTTTCCTATTAATCCTGTTAAAATGCATTTACAGTAAAGTGGCTCTTAGCAAAATTTACCACCCACAGAAAGCCCAATTAGTGGTGGAAAAAACAAGATATAGATCAATATATTGTGATAAGTAGTGATAAAGTTATTAGCGCATGAATGGGAGCTGAAAATTGCTCCGAAGCATAAGGTGAAAAATCCCCGCGGGCTGAAATGGTTAACTTACCTGGGGCTTCTTCCAGCCCCCTGTAGTCCTACAGGTCCCCCGATGTCCTCCAAGTCCAAGCTGTTCTGCTGCTTTACCCTTTTAAAAGCTAGCCCGCTGAGTCCCTTCATGGGCTACTGTGCATGGGCGGCCCTGGATAAGTGTCTCCTTGATCATTCTGTGAATGCGCAGTTCCGAAGATCAATCAGTGCAAATGCAGGACGATCTAGGCGATACTTGGCTGGGACCACACATGCGCAGCAGCCATCATCAGGGATCAGGCGGCAAGCTGTCGGAGGGACACAGCAGCAAAATGGTTCGGACCAGGAGGAGAGCAAGGGACCTGAAGCAATACAACAGGCTGAAAAAGTCCCAAGTACGTTAGAGGCAGTCCCTGGATCAAAAGTCTTGAGAGTTTAACCAACACTATCAAATATACACACATACACATAACTATAAACATTCTAGAAGACATTTAAAAATGTCCATATGTTTCAAGACATGTATTTATCTTGAAATAAAAATTGCCTGCAGCACCTAGTATTAGCTGCTGGTGTAAGCAGCGGCTAATTACTAGGCCTTAAGCCCCTTAGCTTCCGAGTTCCAATGAGATCGGGCGCATTTAACTTAGTTTGGCCGCAGGCAATGTTGTTATAACGTAAAAAATGCTCAGTGTCTGTAACTGGAATTTATATTACTCTATCTATCTAAATATATATATATATATATATATATATATATATATATATATATATATATATATATATATATATATATATATATATATATATATATATATATATATACACATATATTTTTCAAATAGATATTTATTTACATGTTTCAAAACATTTAAACATATGCATATTTTGAGCAAAATAAAAGCGCACAAATCAACACTTTTAGAATACCCAGATGATCAAGGAGGCAAATAACCCTTGCAAAGCATGATACAATATGCTTTAAAAGGGAAAAAAATCCTTCTTGGCTCTAAACGGCAACTGGATAAAATCCCTGGATCAACAGTCTACATGGCATTGCAGAAACAATGAAAATATTTTAAGAAATAAAAGTGTTTCAATTTTTCTTAACATGTAAGCTTTGTCACCTTCAGCACACACTGGGTAACAACAGGCCATGTGTGTAACTAGAAGGCCTCTGACCACTACATCCAGATGTGCTTTAGTTTCTCCTTATCTTGGGCCAGTCATGAACTTTTCCCCTCGAATCACTCTATGCATCTACGCACAAGCAGTTCTTGCACTACAGTTACTGTTCCAGGGGAAAATCTCATTTCTACCATCTTGGACTCCTATCTCAATCCCACGAGTTTAGCACTGCCCAACCATTATCTAAAACCTGTTTTTAAGCCTCATGTCATCACTTTTTGCTGCTTTGAATGAGCGATCAGAGAAGAGAATTTCACCTGGACAATAGGGATGAAAAAGGGCAAAATGCATGCATATACAGCATACTATTAAATATTTGGGTTAACCCTTGCTCCCTTTGCGTCTAAAGAAGAGGAGCCCCTCACTCTATCACCCCGTACTTGGGCAGCTTTACAAGCTAGGCCTTTCGTACGGAATGTAGAGCCACTCCTCAACCCGTTCGCTCTGGGTGACCAGGTCCTGCTGTCTGTCCTCCGTAAAGCGGTACACCTTCTTCCCATCCTTACAGTCGTGCGTGCGCAATCAGACGGGACAGCAGAGAAGGGTATTTTGCCTGATGGGTGGGATTAGCTGACTTAGAAATCAAAATAAAGTCATGTCTCTATTTTGATGAAGGGAGAGAGAGGGAGAGACAGAGACACTTGTATTCTAAATGTAGATATGGCAAAGTTCATTTCATAGGGCAGCAAAGTTTAGCTAAAACATTAGTACCATTAACAAGTCAGAGAGAAAGTTTAAAATGGGAAGGGTATAAATGAAAGCAATATGTAGTATACTTCAGGTGAGATCAGAACCAGGGATGAAAAAGTCCCTTATCATGTATGCCTTATTATGTATGCCTTTTCGTCACCTTCAGCACAGCCTGGGTAACAACAAGCCATGCATGAATCTAGAAGGCCTCTGACCAGTACAGCCAGTATCCTTTAACCATTTCAGCCGCCCAGACATGAAGCTCACGTCCGGGCGGCTGCTCTGCTGCACTCCTCCCGCCTGCGCGCGATCGCGGGCGCGCCTCCATGTCCCCGCGGTGTCCCCCGGTAGCCCTGGGATCAGTGAAAGGGAACATGGTTCCCGATCACGGATCCCTGTCCCCCGCAGAAAAACCGAAGCGCTCACCCGTGAGGCTTCGGCTCTTCTGCCCGGAAAAATTTCAGCATCCCCCTTGTACTTCCGCTTAGCGAGAAGTACAAGGAGGGAAAACAAAAATGAAGGTGGCCATCTTGTGGCCAAATAGTAAAACTACTTCTACACATTTTTACATTACAATTTACACATATAGCAACATTAAAAATTTACTGTTTATGTCACACACCAAAATATTCCCCAAATAAAATTTTTAATAGAAAAAAAAATTAAAATTAAAAATAAAAAAAAAAGACATAAATAGTTACCTAAGGGTCTGAACTTTTTAAATATGCATTTGAAGGGGGTATACTACAAACATGTTTTAAATTATAAGCTTGTAAATTGTGATGGGTGCAAAACGGAAACAATGCACCTTTATTTCCAAATAAAATATTGGCGCCATACATTGTGATAGGGACAAAATTTAAATGGTATAATAACCGACACATACGGGCAAATAAAATACATAGGTTTTAATTATGGTAGCATGGATTATTTTAGAGCTATAATGGCCGAAAACTTAGAAATAATGAATTTTTTCCATTTTTTTCTTATTAATCCTGTTAAAATGCATTTACAGTAAAGTGGCTCTTAGCAAAATGTACCACCCACAGAAAGCCCAATTGGTGGTGGAAAAAACAAGATATAGATCAATAAATTGTGATAAGTAGTGATAAAGTTATTAGCGCATGAATGGGAGCTGAAAATTGCTCCGAAGCATAAGGTGAAAAATCCCCGCGGGCTGAAATGGTTAACTTACCTGGGGCTTCTTCCAGCCCCCTGTAGTCCTACAGGTCCCCCACTGTCCTCCCAGTCCAAGCTGTTCTGCTGCTTTACCCCTTCAAAAGCTAGCCCGCTGAGCCCCTTCATGGGCTACTGTGCATGGGCGGCCCTGGATAAGTGTCTCCTTGATCGTTCTGTGAATGCGCAGTTCCGAAGATCAATCAGTGCAAATGCAGGACGATATAGGCGATACTTGGCTGGGACCACACATGCGCAGCAGCCATCATCAGGGATCAGGCGGCAAGCTGTCGGAGGGACACAGCAGCAAAATGGTTCGGACCAGGAGGAGAGCAAGGGACCTGAAGCAATACAACAGGCTGAAAAAGTCCCAAGTACGTTAGAGGCAGTCCCTGGATCAAAAGTCTTGAGAGTTTAACCAACACTATCAAATATACACACATACACATAACTATAAACATTCTAGAAGACATTTAAAAATGTCCATATGTTTCAAGACATGTATTTATCTTGAAATAAAAATTGCCTGCAGCACCTAGTATTAGCTGCTGGTGTAAGCAGCGGCTAATTACTAGGCCTTAAGCCCCTTAGCTTCCGAGTTCCAATGAGATCGGGCGCATTTAACTTAGTTTGGCCGCAGGCAATGTTGTTATAACGTAAAAAATGCTCAGTGTCTGTAACTGAAATTTATATTACTCTATCTATTTAAATAAATAAATAATATATATATATATATATATATATATATATATATATATATATATATATATACATATATATATATACACATATATTTTTCAAATAGATATTTATTTACATGTTTCAAAACATTTAAACATATGCATATTTTGAGCAAAATAAAAGAGCACAAATCAACACTTTTAGAATACCCAGATGATCAAGGAGGCAAATAACCCTTGCAAAGCATGATACAATATGCTTTAAAAGGGAAAAAAATCCTTCTTGGCTCTAAACGGCAACTGGATAAAATCCCTGGATCAACAGTCTACATGGCATTGCAGAAACAATGAAAATATTTTAAGAAATAAAGTGTTTCAATTTTTCTTATCATGTAAGCTTTGTCACCTTCAGCACACACTGGGTAACAACAGGCCATGTGTGTAACTAGAAGGCCTCTGACCACTACATCCAGATGTGCTTTAGTTTCTCCTTATCTTGGGCCAGTCATGAACTTTTCCCCTTCGAATCACTCTATGCATCTACGCACAAGCAGTTCTTGCACTACAGTTACTGTTCCAGGGGAAAATCTCATTTCTACCATCTTGGACTCCTATCTCAATCCCACGAGTTTAGCACTGCCCAACCATTATCTAAAACCTGTTTTTAAGCCTCATGTCATCACTTTTTGCTGCTTTGAATGAGCGATCAGAGAAGAGAATTTCACCTGGACAATAGGGATGAAAAAGGGCAAAATGCATGCATATACAGCATACTATTAAATATTGGGTTAACCCTTGCTCCCTTTGCGTCTAAAGAAGAGGAGCCCCTCACTCTATCACCCCGTACTTGGGCGGCTTTACAAGCTAGGCCTTTCGTACGGAATGTAGAGCCACTCCTCAACCCGTTCGCTCCGGGTGACCAGGTCCTGCTGTCTGTCCTCCGTAAAGCGGTACACCTTCTTCCCATCCTTACAGTCGTGCGTGCGCAATCAGACGGGACAGCAGAGAAGGGTATTTTGCCTGATGGGTGGGATTAGCTGACTTAGAAATCAAAATAAAGTCATGTCTCTATTTTGATGAAGGGAGAGAGAGGGAGAGACAGAGACACTTGTATTCTAAATGTAGATATGGCAAAGTTCATTTCATAGGGCAGCAAAGTTTAGCTAAAACATTAGTACCATTTACAAGTCAGAGAGAAAGTTTAAAATGGGAAGGGTATAAATGAAAGCAATATGTAGTATACTACAGGTGAGATCAGAACCAGGGATAAAACAGTCCCTTATCATGTATGCCTTATCATGTATGCCTTTTCGTCACCTTCAGCACAGCCTGGGTAACAACAAGCTATGCATGTATCTAGAAGGCCTCTGACCAGTACAGCCAGTATCCTTTAACCATTTCAGCCGCCCAGACGTGAAGCTCACGTCCGGGCGGCTGCTCTGCTGCACTCCCCTGCTCCTGTGCGCGATCGCGGGCGCGCCTCCATGTCCCCGCGGTGTCCCCCGGTAGCCCTGGGATCAGTGAAAGGGAACATGGTTCCCGATCACGGATCCCTGTCTTCCGCAGAAAACCGAAGCGCTCACCCGTGAGGCTTCGGCTCTTCTGCCCGGAAAAATTTCAGCATCCCCCTTGTACTTCCGCTTAGCGAGAAGTACAAGGAGGGAAAACAAAAATGAAGGTGGCCATCTTGTGGCCAAATAGTAAAACTACTTCTACACATTTTTACACTACAATTTACACATATAGCAACATTAAAAATTTACTGTTTATGTCCCCTACCAAAATATTCCCCAAATAAAATGTTTAATAGAAAAAAAAATTAAAATTAAAAATAAAAAAAAGATATAAATAGTTACCTAAGGGTCTGAACTTTTTAAATATGCATTTGAAGGGGGTATACTACAAACATGTTTTAAATTATAAGCTTGTAAATTGTGATGGGTGCAAAATGGAAACAATGCACCTTTATTTCCAAATAAAATATTGGCGCCATACATTGTGATAGGGACAAAATTTAAATTGTATAATAACCGAGACATAGGGGCAAATAAAATACATAGGTTTTAATTATGGTAGCATGGATTATTTTAGAGCTATAATGGCCGAAAACTTAGAAATAATGAATTTTTTCCATTTTTTTCTTATTAATCCTGTTAAAATGCATTTACAGTAAAGTGGCTCTTAGCAAAATGTACCACCCACAGAAAGCCCAATTAGTGGTGGAAAAAAACAAGATATAGATCAATAAATTGTGATAAGTAGTGATAAAGTTATTAGCGAATGAATGGGAGCTGAAAATTGCTCCGAAGCATAAGGTGAAAAATCCCCGTGGGCTGAAATGGTTAACTTACCTGGGGCTTCTTCCAGCCCCCTGTAGTCCTACAGGTCCCTCACTGTCCTCCCAGTCCAAGCTGTTCTGCTGCTTTACCCCTTCAAAAGCTAGCCCGCTGAGCCCCTTCATGGGCTACTGTGCATGGGCGGCCCTGGATAAGTGTCTCCTTGATCGTTCTGTGAATGCGCAGTTCCGAAGATCAATCAGTGCAAATGCAGGACGATCTAGGCGATACTTGGCTGGGACCACACATGCGCAGCAGCCACCATCAGGGATCAGGCGGCAAGCTGTCGGAGGGACACAGCAGCAAAATGGTTCGGACCAGGAGGAGAGCAGGGGACCTGAAGCTATACAACAGGCTGAAAAAGTCCCAAGTACGTTAGAGGCAGTCCTTGGATCAAAAGTCTTGAGAGTTTGACCAACACTATCAAATATACACACATACACATAACTATAAACATTCTAGAAGACATTTAAAAATGTTCATATGTTTCAAGACATGTATTTATCTTGAAATAAAAATTGCCTGCAGCACCTAGTATTAGCTGCTGGTGTAAGCAGCGGCTAATTACTAGGCCTTAAGCCCCTTAGCTTCCGAGTTCCAATGAGATCGGGCGCATTTAACTTAGTTTGGTCGCAGGCAATGTTGTTATAACGTAAAAAATGCTCAGTGTCTGTAACTGAAATTTATATTACTCTATCTATCTACATAAATAAATATATATATATATATATATATATATATATATATATATATATATATATATATATACACATATATTTTTCAAATAGATATTTATTTACATGTTTCAAAACATTTAAACATATGCATATTTTGAGCAAAATAAAAGCGCACAAATCAACACTTTTAGAATACCCAGATGATCAAGGAGGCAAATAACCCTTGCAAAGCATGATACAATATGCTTTAAAAGGGAAAAAAATCCTTCTTGGCTCTAAACGGCAACTGGATAAAATCCCTGGATCAACAGTCTACATGGCATTGCAGAAACAATGAAAATATTTTAAGAAATAAAAGTGTTTCAATTTTTCTTATCAAGTAAGCTTTGTCACCTTCAGCACACACTGGGTAACAACAGGCCATGTGTGTAACTAGAAGGCCTCTGACCACTACTAGTGGTGCTCAAATACCCCTTTTTAAAATTCGAGTTTGGTCGAATTCGAATAGTAAATTATTCGAGGTCAGTCGAATATTCGAGTCGAATAAATTTTACTATTCGATTCGACCTCGGACTTCGAGCTCACTATTCGAGTCGGTATTCGAGCTCATTATTCGAGCTGACTATTCGAATTGGCCTTAAATAGCTTCCCAACACTTGTTTTGAGGGTTAATGATGCAAGAAACATATTTTTTTCCAAGTGACAACAGCAAGTGATTATGTGGGGATGTTCCTTTAAAAAAAAAAAAAGGTGAAAAGAGAAGTTGTGTCCAGAATTTTGTTCAGTACTGTATATACTTCTTCTTCTTCTTCTTCTTCTTTATCTTCTATATCTTCTTCTTCTTCTTCTATATCTTCTTCTTCTTCTTCATCTTCTTCTTCTTCTTCTTCATCTTCTTCATCTTCATCTTCTTCATCTTCTTCATCTTCATCTTCTTCATCTTCTTCTTCATCTTCTTCATCTTCTTCATCTTCATCTTCTTCATCTTCTTCTTCATCTTCTTCATCTTCATCTTCTTCATCTTCTTCTTCTTCTTCTTCTTCTTCATCTTCTTCTTCATCTTCTTCATCTTCTTCTTCATCTTCTTCATCTTCATCTTCTTCATCTTCTTCTTCATCTTCTTCATCTTCTTCTTCTTCTTCTTATTCATCTTCTTCATCTTCTTCTTCTTCTTCTTCATCTTCTTCATCTTCATCTTCTTCTATATCGTCTTCTTCTTCACTTATTTCTCTTTTCATTTTTTTTTTTTTTAAAGAAATGCAGCTATTTTTGAGCGTAACAACAAATAGCTGGTGGCGCACGCATGTTGGAAGCGCCATTGTATGTGCTCCCTGGCAGTGGAAACACACAGACAGCAGGAGGTAAATTTAGCAGCAGGAGGAGGAGGATGAGTGTGTGGCAGCATGCAGTCAATGAGGCAGGCAGCGTGACATAATAGCCCTGGTACCTAGCGGTGATACCATGGCTGTAAATAAACACAACAGGAGGTCCCAGACAGCGGTCGTGCAGCCCACATTGTGTCCAATACACAACTGGGACAACACAGTTTTCAACCCGGGCACCTCAGAAAAATTAAACCTTTTTTTGTAATGGTTTTGTAGTTTTGGTTTTACAACCAATTACACAGATATATAGCTATTTTTTGACGTAATAGCTGGTGGCAGAGTGGCAGCAGAAGGTAAATCTGTGTACCCTGGCGGTGGGAAACACAGACAGACAGCAGCAGCAGCAGGAGGAGGAATGGAGGAGAGTAATTATGTGAGCAGCTATTGTTTGACGTAATAGCTGGTGGCAGTGTGGCAGCAGAAGGTAATTCTGTGTACCCTGGCAGTGGGAAACACAGACAGACAGCAGCAGCAGGAGGAATGGAGGAGTAGTGTGAGTGTGGCAGCAGGTAGGCAGCGTGACATAATAGCCCTGGTACCTAGCGGTGATACCAGGGCCGTAAATAAACACAACAGGAGGTCCCAGACAGCGGTCGTGCAGCCCACATTGTGTCCAATACACAACTGGGACAACACAGTTTTCAACCCGGGCACCTCAGAAAAATTAAACCTTTTTTTTTTTTTAATGGTTTTTTGGTTTTTGGTTTTACAACCAATTTAGCTATTTTTGGACGTAATAGCTGGTGGCAGAGTGGCAGCAGAAGAAGGTAATTCTGTGTACCCTGGCAGTGGGAAACACAGACAGACAGCAGCAGCAGGAGGAGGAATGGAGGAGTAGGCGAGCAGCTATTGTTTGACGTAATAGCTGGTGGCAGAGTGGCAGCAGAAGGTAAATCATCTGTGTACCCTGGCAGTGGGAAACACAGACAGACAGCAGCAGCAGCAGCAGGAGGAGGTATGGAGGAGCAGTGTGAGTGTGGCAGCAGGTAGGCAGCGTGACATAATAGCCCTGGTACCTAGCGGTGATACCAGGGCCGTAAATAAACACAACAGGAGGTCCCAGACAGCGGTCGTGCAGCCCACATTGTGTCCAATACACAACTGGGACAACACAGTTTTCAACCCGGGCACCTCAGAAAAATTAAACCTTTTTTTGTAATGGTTTTGTAGTTTTGGTTTTACAACCAATTACACAGATATATAGCTATTTTTTGACGTAATAGCTGGTGGCAGAGTGGCAGCAGAAGGTAAATCTGTGTACCCTGGCGGTGGGAAACACAGACAGACAGCAGCAGCAGCAGGAGGAGGAATGGAGGAGAGTAATTATGTGAGCAGCTATTGTTTGACGTAATAGCTGGTGGCAGTGTGGCAGCAGAAGGTAATTCTGTGTACCCTGGCAGTGGGAAACACAGACAGACAGCAGCAGCAGGAGGAATGGAGGAGTAGTGTGAGTGTGGCAGCAGGTAGGCAGCGTGACATAATAGCCCTGGTACCTAGCGGTGATACCAGGGCCGTAAATAAACACAACAGGAGGTCCCAGACAGCGGTCGTGCAGCCCACATTGTGTCCAATACACAACTGGGACAACACAGTTTTCAACCCGGGCACCTCAGAAAAATTAAACCTTTTTTTGTAATGGTTTTGTAGTTTTGGTTTTACAACCAATTACACAGATATATAGCTATTTTTTGACGTAATAGCTGGTGGCAGAGTGGCAGCAGAAGGTAAATCTGTGTACCCTGGCGGTGGGAAACACAGACAGACAGCAGCAGCAGCAGGAGGAGGAATGGAGGAGAGTAATTATGTGAGCAGCTATTGTTTGACGTAATAGCTGGTGGCAGTGTGGCAGCAGAAGGTAATTCTGTGTACCCTGGCAGTGGGAAACACAGACAGACAGCAGCAGCAGGAGGAATGGAGGAGTAGTGTGAGTGTGGCAGCAGGTAGGCAGCGTGACATAATAGCCCTGGTACCTAGCGGTGATACCAGGGCCGTAAATAAACACAACAGGAGGTCCCAGACAGCGGTCGTGCAGCCCACATTGTGTCCAATACACAACTGGGACAACACAGTTTTCAACCCGGGCACCTCAGAAAAATTAAACCTTTTTTTGTAATGGTTTTGTAGTTTTGGTTTTACAACCAATTACACAGATATATAGCTATTTTTTGACGTAATAGCTGGTGGCAGAGTGGCAGCAGAAGGTAAATCTGTGTACCCTGGCGGTGGGAAACACAGACAGACAGCAGCAGCAGCAGGAGGAGGAATGGAGGAGAGTAATTATGTGAGCAGCTATTGTTTGACGTAATAGCTGGTGGCAGTGTGGCAGCAGAAGGTAATTCTGTGTACCCTGGCAGTGGGAAACACAGACAGACAGCAGCAGCAGGAGGAATGGAGGAGTAGTGTGAGTGTGGCAGCAGGTAGGCAGCGTGACATAATAGCCCTGGTACCTAGCGGTGATACCAGGGCCGTAAATAAACACAACAGGAGGTCCCAGACAGCGGTCGTGCAGCCCACATTGTGTCCAATACACAACTGGGACAACACAGTTTTCAACCCGGGCACCTCAGAAAAATTAAACCTTTTTTTTTTTTTAATGGTTTTTTGGTTTTTGGTTTTACAACCAATTTAGCTATTTTTGGACGTAATAGCTGGTGGCAGAGTGGCAGCAGAAGAAGGTAATTCTGTGTACCCTGGCAGTGGGAAACACAGACAGACAGCAGCAGCAGGAGGAGGAATGGAGGAGTAGGCGAGCAGCTATTGTTTGACGTAATAGCTGGTGGCAGAGTGGCAGCAGAAGGTAAATCATCTGTGTACCCTGGCAGTGGGAAACACAGACAGACAGCAGCAGCAGCAGCAGGAGGAGGTATGGAGGAGCAGTGTGAGTGTGGCAGCAGGTAGGCAGCGTGACATAATAGCCCTGGTACCTAGCGGTGATACCAGGGCCGTAAATAAACACAACAGGAGGTCCCAGACAGCGGTCGTGCAGCCCACATTGTGTCCAATACACAACTGGAACAACACAGTTTTCAACCCGGGCACCTCAGAAAAATTAAACCTTTTTTTTTTTTAATGGTTTGTTTGGTTTCGGTTTTGCAACCAATATAGCTATTGTTTGACGTAATAGCTGGTGGCAGAGTGGCAGCAGAAGAAGGTCATTCTGTGTACCCTGGCAGTGGGAAACACAGACAGACAGCAGAAGGGCAGTACACAGCAGCCCACTGTAGGTGTAAAATGTGTGGCTGCAGGCGACGTAATAGTCAAAGTGAACCAGGCTGGCTTAGTGAGCAGGAGCCAGGAGGTGGTAAAGGGTGGTAAGGCACATTAACGATGGTTCCGGCAGCCAGTTCATGTCCCCCTCTCGCCGACAACAGGGGCCAGGAACTCGCCTTCCACCCACGCCTGGTTCATCTTCAGAAACGTCAGTCTGTCCACAGACTTGTGAGACAGACGTGAGCGTTTCTCGGTGACCACGCCACCAGCTGCACTGAAGCAGCGCTCGGACAGCACGCTGGAAGGGGGGCAGGACAGCACTTCCAGGGCGTACTGCGCTAGCTCGCTCCAGATCTCCATGCGCTTGACCCAATACTCCATGGGATCAACAGGGGCATCGCTGTCAAGCCCGCTGTACGACCCCATGTAGTCAGCCACCATGCGGGTCAGGCGCTGGCTGTGACCGGAGGAGGATGCTGCTGCATGCATCTCCTCTCTAGTCACTGCTGCCGGAGCCTCTACAGTCCTGTAGAGCTCGTGGCTGAGAGACAGCAGGTCTGTGGGGCGCTTGCTGCTGCTGGATGCAGGCACCTGCTGCTGCCTCTGTGCTGGCTGCTGGACAGTGGGGGTGGAAGGCTGGGGGAAGGCTTCCTCCAAGCGCTCAACAAGGGCCTGCTGCAAGCTCCTTATTTGTTGCGCTGGGTCTCCTCCTGCAGGCGGCAGGAACTGGCTCAACTTCCCCTTGAGGCGTGGGTCCAACATCATGCTGATCCAGATGTCCTCCCTCTGCTTCATCTGGATCACCCTGGGGTCCCTGCGCAGGCACGCCAGCATGTGCGCTGCCATTGGGAAGAGGCGGGCCACGTCTGCTGGCACATCGACGTCAGTGCTGTCCTCATCCTCCTCCTCTGCCGCCTCATCCTCTCTCCACCCCCGCACCAACTCAGCTGCGCTGTGCTGATCCCCCTCATCAGCAGCCAGGTCAGGGACCTCCACCAAGTCCTCCTCCTCCTCCCCCTCAGAGGTGGACTGCGCAGCTGGTTGCCGCTCCTGCTGGTCCAAGGCTGCCGCTCCCTGTTCCAGCAAACCATCGAGGGCCCTGTTCAGCAGAGAAACCAGGGGCACCCACTCGCAGACCATAGCATGGTCCCTGCTCACCATGTTTGTGGCCTGCAGGAAGGGAGCCAGCACAAAGCACACCTGCTGCATGTGCCTCCAGTCATCATCGGGGACGATGGACGGGATGTTGCTGGTCTTGTCCCTTCTCCGAGCTGCGGAAACAGTGGCCAGGGCAAGGTACTGGTTGACAGCGTGCCTCTGTTCAACCAGACGCTCCAACATCGCCAGGGTGGAGTTCCAGCGAGTCGGAACGTCAATGATCAGCCGATGGCGTGGCAGATCCAGCTCCTTTTGCACGTCTTCCAGGCTCGCACAGGCTGCAGCCGAGCGCCGGAAGTGACGCACAACATTCCTTGCCGTTTCCAGCAGTTCGCCCATCCCCTGGTAGGTGCGCAGGAACTTCTGCACCACCAGGTTCAGCACGTGGGCAAGACAGGGGATGTGGGTCAGGTTTCCCCTGTCTATGGCAGCAACCAGATTGGCCCCATTGTCGGACACCACCTCTCCGACTCTGAGGCCTCTGGGGGTCAGCCAAATCCTCTCCTGCTCCTGGAGTTTGGCCAACACGTGGGCTGCCGTCAGCTTGGTCTTGCCAAGGCTGACCAAGTGCAGCAGCGCTTGGCAGTGGCGGGCCTTCACGCTGCTGCTGAGGCGGGGGGTTTGGCCAGGTGTGGCGGAGGATGGCAGAGGATCGGAGGAACCCGCTGCAGTTCCCCTGACCCTGCGGGGTGGCACCACCCACTGTGTTGCTGCTGCTGCTGCTGCTGTGCCCGCTGCTGCTCTCCCATCCTCACCCCCTTCCACCAAGCTGACCCAGTGGACAGTGAAGGACAGGTAGCGGCCTGTCCCGAAGCGGCTGCTCCAGGAGTCCATGGTGACGTGGACCCTTTCACCAACCGCGTGCTCCAGCCCTCGCTCCACATTGGCCATCACAAAGCGGTGCAGTGCTGGAATGGCCTTGCGGGAGAAAAAGTGTCTGCTGGGGAGCTGCCAGTCTGGGGCTGCACAAGCAAGCAGCGCCCGCATGTTGCTCCCCTCCTGCACGAGCGTGTACGGCAGGAGTTGGGAGCACATGGCCCGTGCCAGCAAGCCGTTCAGCTGCCGCACGCGACGGCTGCTGGGAGGCAGAGCCCTAACCACCCCCTGGAAGGACTCGCTCAAAAGGCTCTGGCGTGGCCTTTTGCTGACACGGGAATCACCAGACACAGCGGAGGAGGCCACTGAGGACTGGCTGCCAGAACAGGCCTCAGTGTCGGCGGCAGGAGTTGCAGAGGGGGGAGGAGCAGTGCGTTTCCGCACTCCTGCTGGTGCTGCTGGAGGAGCAGGAGGGCGGGTGGCTGCTGTTGCTGCTGCTGAAGGCTGTGCAGTGATGGGTGTGGTGCCACTGCCAGCACCAGATGCCTTCAGCCTCTGGAACTCCTCATGCTGGTGGAAATGTTTAGCCGCAAGGTGGTTGATCAGCGAGCTGGTGCTGAACTTTAAGGGGTCTGCACCTCTGCTCAACTTCCGCTGACAGTGGTTGCAAGTGGCGTACTTGCTGTACACAGTGGGCATGGTGAAAAAGCGCCAGATTGGTGACAGAAACATCCCCCTACGGCATGGAAGCGCTGCTGCCTGTCTCCCTGTGGTGGTTGGGGGGGGGCTTGGGTGCGGCTGGTGGTGGTACTGGCTGATGCTGCTGCTGCTGCTGCTGAGCCTGAGACACCAGCAGGCTGTGGGTCGCTGCCAATGCTTGCAATGATGCGCCTCCTTGCAAGGCCCACAAGCGCATCCTCCTCCTCCTCCGAGCTGCTGAGGACGACATCCCCTGGAGGTGGTGGCACCCAGTCTCTGTCTGTCACCGGGTCATCAACATCATCCTCCCCCTCCTCAAACATGTCCTGCTGGGATGATGACCCCCCAAACTCCTCTCCTGATGCATGGATGGGCTGCTTGACTGTCGCCACAGTCTTGCTGTCCAATCCCTCATCCCCCAAAGTGCCCATCAGCATCTCCTCCTCAAAATCGCCAACAACAGCAGACAATTGACTCATCATGCCTGGGGTCAAAAGAGTGCTGAATGAGAGGTCGGCGACTGACGGTGAACTGGCCTCCTCCCCAGACCCTGCTGGGCGGCTGCTGCGAACAGGGGTGGTGGTGGTGGTGGTGGTGAGGGTGGAGGCCTCGGATGCAGAGCTGATGGCGGGCTGCTCATCCTCCGTCATGAGTTGCACCACAGTGTCTGCATCCTTTTCCTCAATGGGACGTTTCCGACCCGGCTGGAGGAAAATCGGAGCAGGTGCTACACGCTGCTGCTGCTGTGTCTCTGCAGCGTGAGTTGCAGATGCTCCTGCTGGGCGGCGCCCAAGGCGTCCACGGCCAGTGGCTATGGGAGGAATGTTAGCCACTGACGCTGCTGCTGCTGCTGCGGAACTGTGCATGGTGGCGCGCCCGCGGCCGCGGCTTGCCACAATGCTGCTCCCTCTCCTCCTGATTCCCTTGCTGCCCTTCCCCTTGCCCAAACCGCGCTGGCTGCCACTTCCAGACATCTTCAATGTTTTGGGCGTATAGACAAAAGTTTTTTAAAAGGGCGGGTGAAAAGTGGGGTACTTTAATGGAGTGGGTTGGTTGGTGAGGTGACTGAGTGAGTGTCCCCTAGTACAGTAAGTAAGTAGTAACAGTCAGGAAGTACAACTAGCAGTTACAATAATCAGTAGTAATCACAAGTAAATTTAGTGTGTGTACACTCAGACAGTGAGTGCACGCAGGCAGGAGCTAGTAGCCTATGAACACAGTGACTGAGTGTCCTAGACTCCTAGTACAGTAAGAGTAAGTAGTAGCAGTAAGAAGAACTAACTAATTACAATAATCAATCAGCGATCAGAAGGAAATGGAGTGTGGGTGTGTGTACACTCAGACAGTGAGTGCACGCACGCAGGAGCTAGTAGCCTATGAACACAGTGACTGAGTGTCCTAGACTCCTAGTACAGTAAGAGTAAGTAATAACAGTAAGTAGAACTAACTAATTACAATAATCAATCAGCGATCAGAAGGAAATGGAGTGTGGGTGTGTGTACACTCAGACAGTGAGTGCACGCACGCAGGAGCTAGTAGCCTATGAACACAGTGACTGAGTGTCCTAGACTCCTAGTACAGTAAGAGTAAGTAGTAACAGTAAGAAGAACTAACTAATTACAATAATCAATCAGCGATCAGAAGGAAATGGAGTGTGGGTGTGTGTACACTCAGACACTGAGTGCACGCACGCAGGAGCTAGTAGCCTATGAACACAGTGACTGAGTGTCCTAGACTCCTAGTACAGTAAGAGTAAGTAATAACAGTAAGTAGAACTAACTAATTACAATAATCAATCAGCGATCAGAAGGAAATGGAGTGTGGGTGTGTGTACACTCAGACAGTGAGTGCACGCACGCAGGAGCTAGTAGCCTATGAACACAGTGACTGAGTGTCCTAGACTCCTAGTACAGTAAGAGTAAGTAGTAACAGTAAGAAGAACTAACTAATTACAATAATCAATTAGCGATCAGAAGGAAATGGAGTGTGGGTGTGTGTACACTCAGACAGTGAGTGCACGCACGCAGGAGCTAGTAGCCTATGAACACAGTGACTGAGTGTCCTAGACTCCTAGTACAGTAAGAGTAAGTAATAACAGTAAGAAGAACTAACTAATTACAATAATCAATTAGCGATCAGAAGAAAATGGAGTGTGGGTGTGTGTACACTCAGACAGTGAGTGCACGCACGCAGCAGCTAGTAGCCTATGAACACAGTGACTGAGTGTCCTAGACTCCTAGTACAGTAAGAGTAAGTAATAACAGTAAGTAGAACTAACTAATTACAATAATCAATCAGCGATCAGAAGGAAATGGAGTGTGGGTGTGTGTACACTCAGACAGTGAGTGCACGCACGCAGGAGCTAGTAGCCTATGAACACAGTGACTGAGTGTCCTAGACTCCTAGTACAGTAAGAGTAAGTAGTAACAGTAAGAAGAACTAACTAATTACAATAATCAATCAGCGATCAGAAGGAAATGGAGTGTGGGTGTGTGAACACTCAGACAGTGAGTGCACGCAGGCAGGAGCTAGTAGCCTATGAACACAGTGACTGAGTGTCCTAGACTCCTAGTACAGTAAGAGTAAGTAGTAACACCAGTAAGTAGAACTAACTAATTACAATAATCAATCAGCGATCAGAAGGAAATGGAGTGTGGGTGTGTGTACACTCAGACAGTGAGTGCACGCAGGCAGGAGCTAGTAGCCTATGAACACAGTGACTCAGTGTCCTAGACTCCTAGTACAGTAAGAGTGAGTAAGTACAAGTAGTAACAGTAAGTAGAACTAACTAATTACAATAATCAATCAGCGATCAGAAGGAAATAGAGTGTGTGTTGTGTGTGTACACTCAGACAGTGAGTGCGCACACGCAGGAGGTAGTAGTAGCCTATATGAACAGTGACAGTGAGTGTCCCTACGGGTACAGTAAGAGTAAGTAGTAAGTAAGTACAACTAACAATAATCAAACAGTAATGAGAAGGAAATAGAGTGTGTGTACACACAGACAGTGAGTGAGTGCACACACGCAGGAGCTAGCTAGTAGCCTATAAACAGTGACAGTCAGTGAGTGTCCTACTCCTAGTACAGTATAACTACAATACTATTAGTAAAGGACAGCAGAAATACTGGTATAGAATATGAGAGAAATAAACAGAGGACAGCTGCCCACAGAGGCAAGGCCCCCCTGAGGCCTGAACCTGTAAGCTTGCAGCAGCTGCCTGCAGTTCTCTAATGTAACACACAAGCTACTAACTAAAATACAATGTCTATCTAACTAACAACAATATAGGTGTATATGGCAGGTGTAGGTGAGCAAAAACGCTAGGTAAATGACCACAATAGAGCACTTGCTAAGCCAAAGCACAAAGGAGCAACTCTCTCTCTGTACAAGTCTCAGGCAAGCATGGAAAAACCTAACATGGCGGCCGCTATTTATAGGGTAGGGGCTGGCCAGGGTCCCCCTCTGTGATTGGCTGCCGTCAGAGGGCCTGGGAGCCCTCTGATTGGCTCTAAGGACATCAATCTGGGCTATGATGCTATTCGAGCTCGGTACCGAGCTCGAATAGCGCCGGGTGGCTCGAATAGCTCGAATAGTGAATGGGCTATTCGAGTGTACTCGGATAGCCCATTCGAATAGCTCCAGCTATTCGGAGCTCGAATACCGAGCTCGAATAGCTGAAAAAGAGCTCGAATATTCGAACTACTCGAATATTCGAGCTCTGCTGAGCACCACTGACCACTACATCCAGATGTGCTTTAGTTTCTCCTTATCTTGGGCCAGTCATGAACTTTTCCCCTCGAATCACTCTATGCATCTACGCACAAGCAGTTCTTGCACTACAGTTACTGTTCCAGGGGAAAATCTCATTTCTACCATCTTGGACTCCTATATCAATCCCACGAGTTTAGCACTGCCCAACCATTATCTAAAACCTGTTTTTAAGCCTCATGTCATCACTTTTTGCTGCTTTGAATGAGCGATCAGAGAAGAGAATTTCACCTGGACAATAGGGATGAAAAAGGGCAAAATGCATGCATATACAGCATACTATTAAATATTTGGGTTAACCCTTGCTCCCTTTGCGTCTAAAGAAGAGGAGCCCCTCACTCTATCACCCCGTACTTGGGCGGCTTTACAAGCTAGGCCTTTCGTACGGAATGTAGAGCCACTCCTCAACCCGTTCGCTCTGGGTGACCAGGTCCTGCTGTCTGTCCTCCGTAAAGCGGTACACCTTCTTCCCATCCTTACAGTCGTGCGTGCGCAATCAGACGGGACAGCAGAGAAGGGTATTTTGCCTGTTGGGTGGGATTAGCTGACTTAGAAATCAAAATAAAGTCATGTCTCTATTTTGATGAAGGGAGAGAGAGGGAGAGACAGAGACACTTGTATTCTAAATGTAGATATGGCAAAGTTCATTTCATAGGGCAGCAAAGTTTAGCTAAAACATTAGTACCATTTACAAGTCAGAGAGAAAGTTTAAAATGGGAAGGGTATAAATGAAAGCAATATGTAGTATACTACAGGTGAGATCAGAACCAGGGATGAAAAAGTCCCTTATCATGTATGCCTTATCATGTATGCCTTTTCGTCACCTTCAGCACAGCCTGGGTAACAACAAGCCATGCATGTATATAGAAGGCCTCTGACCAGTACAGCCAGTATCCTTTAACCATTTCAGCCGCCCAGACATGAAGCTCACGTCCGGGCGGCTGCTCTGCTGCACTCCTCCCGCCTGCGCGCGATCGCGGGCGCGCCTCCATGTCCCCGCGGTGTCCCCCGGTAGCCCTGGGATCAGTGAAAGGGAACATGGTTCCCGATCACGGATCCCTGTCCCCCGCAGAAAAACCGAAGCGCTCACCCGTGAGGCTTCGGCTCTTCTGCCCGGAAAAATGTCAGCATCCCCCTTGTACTTCCGCTTAGCGAGAAGTACAAGGAGGGAAAACAAAAATGAAGGTGGCCATCTTGTGGCCAAATAGCAAAACTACTTCTACACATTTTTACACTACAATTTACACATATAGCAACATTAAAAATTTACTGTTTATGTCCCACACCAAAATATTCCCCAAATAAAATTTTTAATAGAAAAAAAAATTAAAAATAAAAATAAAAAAAAATAAATAAATAGTTACCTAAGGGTCTGAACTTTTTAAATATGCATTTGAAGGGGGTATACTACAAACATGTTTTAAATTATAAGCTTGTAAATTGTGATGGGTGCAAAACGGAAACAATGCACCTTTATTTCCAAATAAAATATTGGCGCCATACATTGTGATAGGGACAAAATTTAAATGGTATAATAACCGAGACATACGGGCAAATAAAATACATAGGTTTTAATTATGGTAGCATGGATTATTTTAGAGCTATAATGGCCGAAAACTTAGAAATAATGATTTTTTTCCATTTTTTTCTTATTAATCCTTTTAAAATGCATTTACAGTAAAGTGGCTCTTAGCAAAATGTACCACCCACAGAAAGCCCAATTAGTGGTGGAAAAAACAAGATATAGATCAATAAATTGTGATAAGTAGTGATAAAGTTATTAGCGCATGAATGGGAGCTGAAAATTGCTCCGAAGCATAAGGTGAAAAATCCCCGCGGGCTGAAATGGTTAACTTACCTGGGGCTTCTTCCAGCCCCCTGTAGTCCTACAGGTCCCCCACTGTCCTCCCAGTCCAAGCTGTTCTGCTGCTTTACCCCTTCAAAAGCTAGCCCGCTGAGCCCCTTCATGGGCTACTGTGCATGGGCGGCCCTGGATAAGTGTCTCCTTGATCGTTCTGTGAATGCGCAGTTCCGAAGATCAATCAGTGCAAATGCAGGACGATCTAGGCGATACTTGGCTGGGACCACACATGCGCAGCAGCCATCATCAGGGATCAGGCGGCAAGCTGTCGGAGGGACACAGCAGCAAAATGGTTCGGACCAGGAGGAGAGCAGGGGACCTGAAGCTATACAACAGGCTGAAAAAGTCCCAAGTACGTTAGAGGCAGTCCTTGGATCAAAAGTCTTGAGAGTTTGACCAACACTATCAAATATACACACATACACATAACTATAAACATTCTAGAAGACATTTAAAAATGTTCATATGTTTCAAGACATGTATTTATCTTGAAATAAAAATTGCCTGCAGCACCTAGTATTAGCTGCTGGTGTAAGCAGCGGCTAATTACTAGGCCTTAAGCCCCTTAGCTTCCGAGTTCCAATGAGATCGGGCGCATTTAACTTAGTTTGGCCGCAGGCAATGTTGTTATAACGTAAAAAATGCTCAGTGTCTGTAACTGAAATTTATATTACTCTATCTATCTACATAAATAAATATATATATATATATATATATATATATATATATATATATATATATATATATATATATATATATATATATTTTTCAAATAGATATTTATTTACATGTTTCAAAACATTTAAACATATGCATATTTTGAGCAAAATAAAAGCGCACAAATCAACACTTTTAGAATACCCAGATGATCAAGGAGGCAAATAACCCTTGCAAAGCATGATACAATATGCTTTAAAAGGGAAAAAAAATCCTTCTTGGCTCTAAACGGCAACTGGATAAAATCCCTGGATCAACAGTCTACATGGCATTGCAGAAACAATGAAAATATTTTAAGAAATAAAAGTGTTTCAATTTTTCTTATCAAGTAAGCTTTGTCACCTTCAGCACACACTGGGTAACAACAGGCCATGTGTGTAACTAGGAGGCCTCAGACCACTACATCCAGATGTGCTTTAGTTTCTCCTTATCTTGGGCCAGTCATGAACTTTTCCCCTCGAATCACTCTATGCATCTACGCACAAGCAGTTCTTGCACTACAGTTACTGTTCCAGGGGAAAATCTCATTTCTACCATCTTGGACTCCTATCTCAATCCCACGAGTTTAGCACTGCCCAACCATTATCTAAAACCTGTTTTTAAGCCTCATGTCATCACTTTTTGCTGCTTTGAATGAGCGATCAGAGAAGAGAATTTCACCTGGACAATAGGGATGAAAAAGGGCAAAATGCATGCATATACAGCATACTATTAAATATTTGGTTTAACCCTTGCTCCCTTTGCGTCTAAAGAAGAGGAGCCCCTCACTCTATCACCCCGTACTTGGGCGGCTTTACAAGCTAGGCCTTTCGTACGGAATGTAGAGCCACTCCTCAACCCGTTCGCTCTGGGTGACCAGGTCCTGCTGTCTGTCCTCCGTAAAGCGGTACACCTTCTTCCCATCCTTACAGTCGTGCGTGCGCAATCAGACGGGACAGCAGAGAAGGGTATTTTGCCTGATGGGTGGGATTAGCTGACTTAGAAATCAAAATAAAGTCATGTCTCTATTTTGATGAAGGGAGAGAGAGGGAGAGACAGAGACACTTGTATTCTAAATGTAGATATGGCAAAGTTCATTTCATAGGGCAGCAAAGTTTAGCTAAAACATTAGTACCATTTACAAGTCAGAGAGAAAGTTTAAAATGGGAAGGGTATAAATGAAAGCAATATGTAGTATACTACAGGTGAGATCAGAACCAGGGATGAAAAAGTCCCTTATCATGTATGCCTTATCATGTATGCCTTTTCGTCACCTTCAGCACAGCCTGGGTAACAACAAGCCATGCATGTATCTAGAAGGCCTCTGACCAGTACAGCCAGTATCCTTTAACCATTTCAGCCGCCCAGACATGAAGCTCACGTCCGGGCGGCTGCTCTGCTGCACTCCTCCCGCCTGCGCGCGATCGCGGGCGCGCCTCCATGTCTCCGCGGTGTCCCCCGGTAGCCCTGGGATCAGTGAAAGGGAACATGGTTCCCGATCACGGATCCCTGTCCCCCGCAGAAAAACCGAAACGCTCACCCGTGAGGCTTCGGCTCTTCTGCCCGGAAAAATTTCAGCATCCCCCTTGTACTTCCGCTTAGCGAGAAGTACAAGGAGGGAAAACAAAAATGAAGGTGGCCATCTTGTGGCCAAATAGTAAAACTACTTCTACACATTTTTACACTACAATTTACACATATAGCAACATTAAAAATTTACTGTTTATGTCCCACACCAAAATATTCCCCAAATAAAATTTTTAATAGAAAAAAAAATTAAAATTAAAAATAAAAATAAATAAATAAATAGTTACCTAAGGGTCTGAACTTTTTAAATATGCATTTGAAGGGGGTATACTACAAACATGTTTTAAATTATAAGCTTGTAAATTGTGATGGGTGCAAAACGGAAACAATGCACCTTTATTTCCAAATAAAATATTGGCGCCATACATTGTGATAGGGACAAAATTTAAATGGTATAATAACCGAGACATACGGGCAAATAAAATACATAGGTTTTAATTATGGTAGCATGGATTATTTTAGAGCTATAATGGCCGAAAACTTAGAAATAATGATTTTTTTCCATTTTTTTCTTATTAATCCTTTTAAAATGCATTTACAGTAAAGTGGCTCTTAGCAAAATGTACCACCCACAGAAAGCCCAATTAGTGGTGGAAAAAACAAGATATAGATCAATAAATTGTGATAAGTAGTGATAAAGTTATTAGCGCATGAATGGGAGCTGAAAATTGCTCCGAAGCATAAGGTGAAAAATCCCCGCGGGCTGAAATGGTTAACTTACCTGGGGCTTCTTCCAGCCCCCTGTAGTCCTACAGGTCCCCCACTGTCCTCCCAGTCCAAGCTGTTCTGCTGCTTTACCCCTTCAAAAGCTAGCCTGCTGAGCCCCTTCATGGGCTACTGTGCATGGGCGGCCCTGGATAAGTGTCTCCTTGATCGTTCTGTGAATGCGCAGTTCCGAAGATCAATCAGTGCAAATGCAGGACGATCTAGGCGATACTTGGCTGGGACCACACATGCGCAGCAGCCATCATCAGGGATCAGGCGGCAAGCTGTCGGAGGGACACAGCAGCAAAATGGTTCGGACCAGGAGGAGAGCAAGGGACCTGAAGCAATACAACAGGCTGAAAAAGTCCCAAGTACGTTAGAGGCAGTCCCTGGATCAAAAGTCTTGAGAGTTTAACCAACACTATCAAATATACACACATACACATAACTATAAACATTCTAGAAGACATTTAAAAATGTTCATATGTTTCAAGACATGTATTTATCTTGAAATAAAAATTGCCTGCAGCACCTAGTATTAGCTGCTGGTGTAAGCAGCGGCTAATTACTAGGCCTTAAGCCCCTTAGCTTCCGAGTTCCAATGAGATCGGGCGCATTTAACTTAGTTTGGCCGCAGGCAATGTTGTTATAACGTAAAAAATGCTCAGTGTCTGTAACTGAAATTTATATTACTCTATCTATCTAAATATATATATATATATATATATATATATATATATATATATATATATATATATATATATATATTTTTTTTTCAAATAGATATTTATTTACATGTTTCAAAACATTTAAACATATGCATATTTTGAGCAAAATAAAAGCGCACAAATCAACACTTTTAGAATACCCAGATGATCAAGGAGGCAAATAACCCTTGCAAAGCATGATACAATATGCTTTAAAAGGGAAAAAAAATCCTTCTTGGCTCTAAACGGCAACTGGATAAAATCCCTGGATCAACAGTCTACATGGCATTGCAGAAACAATGAAAATATTTTAAAGAGACTCCGTAACAAAAATTGCATCCTGTTTTTTATCATCCTACAAGTTCCAAAAGCTATTCTAATGTGTTCTGGCTAACTGCAGCACTTTCTACTAACACAGTCTCTGTAATAAATCAATGTATCTTTCCCCTGTCAGACTTGTCGGCCTGTGTCTGGAAGGCTGCCAAGTTCTTCAGTGTTGTGGTTCTGCTATGAACTCCCCTTTATGCAGACTGCCTGTGTGTTATTTAGGATTAGAGCAGCTTCTCTCTTCTCTCTCTTATCTTTTACAAGCTGGATAAATCGTCCTCTGAGCTGGCTGGGCTTTCACATACTGAGGAATTACAAACAAGGGCAAAGCTGTTTGCAGGAAGAAAAGAGCAGCCTGAAACTTCAGTGCATGGGGGAAAGAAACACACAAATGATCTCTTGAGATTCAAAAGGAAGGCTGTATACAGCCTGCTTGTGTATGGATGTATTTTCTATGTGTGGACATACTGTACATCAACCTTCTTCCTGTTTTGGTGGCCATTTTGTTTGTTTACAAACAAACTTTTTAAAACTGTTTTTAACCACTTTTAATGCGGCGAGGAGCGGCGAAATTGTGACAGAGGGTAATAGGAGATGTCCCCTAACGCACTGGTATGTTTACTTTTGAGCGATTTTAACAATACAGATTCTCTTTAAGAAATAAAAGTGTTTCAATTTTTCTTATCATGTAAGCTTTGTCACCTTCAGCACACACTGGGTAACAACAGGCCATGTGTGTAACTAGAAGGCCTCTGACCACTACATCCAGATGTGCTTTAGTTTCTCCTTATCTTGGGCCAGTCATGAACTTTTCCCCTCGAATCACTCTATGCATCTACGCACAAGCAGTTCTTGCACTACAGTTACTGTTCCATGGGAAAATCTCATTTCTACCATCTTGGACTCCTATCTCAATCCCACGAGTTTAGCACTGCCCAACCATTATCTAAAACCTGTTTTTAAGCCTCATGTCATCACTTTTTGCTGCTTTGAATGAGCGATCAGAGAAGAGAATTTCACCTGGACAATAGGGATGAAAAAGGGCAAAATGCATGCATATACAGCATACTATTAAATATTTGGTTTAACCCTTGCTCCCTTTGCGTCTAAAGAAGAGGAGCCCCTCACTCTATCACCCCGTACTTGGGCGGCTTTACAAGCTAGGCCTTTCGTACGGAATGTAGAGCCACTCCTCAACCCGTTCGCTCTGGGTGACCAGGTCCTGCTGTCTGTCCTCCGTAAAGCGGTACACCTTCTTCCCATCCTTACAGTCGTGCGTGCGCAATCAGACGGGACAGCAGAGAAGGGTATTTTGCCTGATGGGTGGGATTAGCTGACTTAGAAATCAAAATAAAGTCATGTCTCTATTTTGATGAAGGGAGAGAGAGGGAGAGACAGAGACACTTGTATTCTAAATGTAGATATGGCAAAGTTCATTTCATAGGGCAGCAAAGTTTAGCTAAAACATTAGTACCATTTACAAGTCAGAGAGAAAGTTTAAAATGGGAAGGGTATAAATGAAAGCAATATGTAGTATACTACAGGTGAGATCAGAACCAGGGATGAAAAAGTCCCTTATCATGTATGCCTTATTATGTATGCCTTTTCGTCACCTTCAGCACAGCCTGGGTAACAACAAGCCATGCATGTATCTAGAAGGCCTCTGACCAGTACAGCCAGTATCCTTTAACCATTTCAGCCGCCCAGACATGAAGCTCACGTCCGGGCGGCTGCTCTGCTGCACTCCTCCCGCCTGCGCGCGATCGCGGGCGCGCCTCCATGTCCCCGCGGTGTCCCCCGGTAGCCCTGGGATCAGTGAAAGGGAACATGGTTCCCGATCACGGATCCCTGTCCCCCGCAGAAAAACCGTAGCGCTCACCCGTGAGGCTTCGGCTCTTCTGCCCGGAAAAATTTCAGCATCCCCCTTGTACTTCCGCTTAGCGAGAAGTACAAGGAGGGAAAACAAAAATGAAGGTGGCCATCTTGTGGCCAAATAGTAAAACTACTTCTACACATTTTTACATTACAATTTACACATATAGCAACATTAAAAATTTACTGTTTATGTCACACACCAAAATATTCCCCAAATAAAATTTTTAATAGAAAAAAAAAATAAAATTAAAAATAAAAAAAAGGACATAAATAGTTACCTAAGGGTCTGAATTTTTTAAATATGCATTTGAAGGGGGTATACTACAAACATGTTTTAAATTATAAGCTTGTAAATTGTGATGGGTGCAAAACGGAAACAATGCACCTTTATTTCCAAATAAAATATTGGCGCCATACATTGTGATAGGGACAAAATTTAAATGGTATAATAACCGACACATACGGGCAAATAAAATACATAGGTTTTAATTATGGTAGCATGGATTATTTTAGAGCTATAATGGCCGAAAACTTAGAAATAATGAATTTTTTCCATTTTTTCTTATTAATCCTGTTAAAATGCATTTACAGTAAAGTGGCTCTTAGCAAAATGTACCACCCACAGAAAGCCCAATTGGTGGTGGAAAAAACAAGATATAGATCAATAAATTGTGATAAGTAGTGATAAAGTTATTAGCGCATGAATGGGAGCTGAAAATTGCTCCGAAGCATAAGGTGAAAAATCCCCGCGGGCTGAAATGGTTAACTTACCTGGGGCTTCTTCCAGCCCCCTGTAGTCCTACAGGTCCCCCACTGTCCTCCCAGTCCAAGCTGTTCTGCTGCTTTACCCCTTCAAAAGCTAGCCCGCTGAGCCCCTTCATGGGCTACTGTGCATGGGCGGCCCTGGATAAGTGTCTCCTTGATCGTTCTGTGAATGCGCAGTTCCGAAGATGAATCAGTGCAAATGCAGGACGATATAGGCGATACTTGGCTGGGACCACACATGCGCAGCAGCCATCATCAGGGATCAGGCGGCAAGCTGTCGGAGGGACACAGCAGCAAAATGGTTCGGACCAGGAGGAGAGCGAGGGACCTGAAGCAATACAACAGGCTGAAAAAGTCCCAAGTACGCTAGAGGCAGTCCCTGGATCAAAAGTCTTGAGAGTTTAACCAACACTATCAAATATACACACATACACATAACTATAAACATTCTAGAAGACATTTAAAAATGTCCATATGTTTCAAGACATGTATTTATCTTGAAATAAAAATTGCCTGCAGCACCTAGTATTAGCTGCTGGTGTAAGCAGCGGCTAATTACTAGGCCTTAAGCCCCTTAGCTTCCGAGTTCCAATGAGATCGGGCGCATTTAACTTAGTTTGGCCGCAGGCAATGTTGTTATAACGTAAAAAATGCTCAGTGTCTGTAACTGAAATTTATATTACTCTATCTATCTAAATATATATATATATATATATATATATATATATATGTACACATATATTTTTCAAATAGATATTTATTTACATGTTTCAAAACATTTAAACATATGCATATTTTGAGCAAAATAAAAGCGCACAAATCAACACTTTTAGAATACCCAGATGATCAAGGAGGCAAATAACCCTTGCAAAGCATGATACAATATGCTTTAAAAGGGAAAAAAATCCTTCTTGGCTCTAAACGGCAACTGGATAAAATCCCTGGATCAACAGTCTACATGGCATTGCAGAAACAATTAAAATATTTTAAGAAATAAAGTGTTTCAATTTTTCTTATCATGTAAGCTTTGTCACCTTCAGCACACACTGGGTAACAACAGGCCATGTGTGTAACTAGAAGGCCTCTGACCACTACATCCAGATGTGCTTTAGTTTCTCCTTATCTTGGGCCAGTCATGAACTTTTCCCCTTCGAATCACTCTATGCATCTACGCACAAGCAGTTCTTGCACTACAGTTACTGTTCCAGGGGAAAATCTCATTTCTACCATCTTGGACTCCTATCTCAATCCCACGAGTTTAGCACTGCCCAACCATTATCTAAAACCTGTTTTTAAGCCTCATGTCATCACTTTTTGCTGCTTTGAATGAGCGATCAGAGAAGAGAATTTCACCTGGACAATAGGGATGAAAAAGGGCAAAATGCATGCATATACAGCATACTATTAAATATTTGGGTTAACCCTTGCTCCCTTTGCGTCTAAAGAAGAGGAGCCCCTCACTCTATCACCCCGTACTTGGGCGGCTTTACAAGCTAGGCCTTTCGTACGGAATGTAGAGCCACTCCTCAACCCGTTCGCTCTGGGTGACCAGGTCCTGCTGTCTGTCCTCCGTAAAGCGGTACACCTTCTTCCCATCCTTACAGTCGTGCGTGCGCAATCAGACGTGACAGCAGAGAAGGGTATTTTGCCTGATGGGTGGGATTAGCTGACTTAGAAATCAAAATAAAGTCATGTCTCTATTTTGATGAAGGGAGAGAGAGGGAGAGACAGAGACACTTGTATTCTAAATGTAGATATGGCAAAGTTCATTTCATAGGGCAGCAAAGTTTAGCTAAAACATTAGTACCATTTACAAGTCAGAGAGAAAGTTTAAAATGGGAAGGGTATAAATGAAAGCAATATGTAGTATACTACAGGTGAGATCAGAACCAGGGATAAAACAGTCCCTTATCATGTATGCCTTATCATGTATGCCTTTTCGTCACCTTCAGCACAGCCTGGGTAACAACAAGCTATGCATGTATCTAGAAGGCCTCTGACCAGTACAGCCAGTATCCTTTAACCATTTCAGCCGCCCAGACGTGAAGCTCACGTCCGGGCGGTTGCTCTGCTGCACTCCCCTGCTCCTGCGCGCGATCGCGGGCGCGCCTCCATGTCCCCGCGGTGTCCCCCGGTAGCCCTGGGATCAGTGAAAGGGAACATGGTTCCCGATCACGGATCCCTGTCTTCCGCAGAAAACCGAAGCGCTCACCCGTGAGGCTTCGGCTCTTCTGCCCGGAAAAATTTCAGCATCCCCCTTGTACTTCCGCTTAGCGAGAAGTACAAGGAGGGAAAACAAAAATGAAGGTGGCCATCTTGTGGCCAAATAGTAAAACTACTTCTACACATTTTTACATTACAATTTACACATATAGCAACATTAAAAATTTACTGTTTATGTCACACACCAAAATATTCCCCAAATAAAATTTTTAATAGAAAAAAAAATTAAAATTAAAAATAAAAAAAAGGACATAAATAGTTACCTAAGGGTCTGAATTTTTTAAATATGCATTTGAAGGGGGTATACTACAAACATGTTTTAAATTATAAGCTTGTAAATTGTGATGGGTGCAAAACGGAAACAATGCACCTTTATTTCCAAATAAAATATTGGCGCCATACATTGTGATAGGGACAAAATTTAAATGGTATAATAACCGACACATACGGGCAAATAAAATACATAGGTTTTAATTATGGTAGCATGGATTATTTTAGAGCTATAATGGCCGAAAACTTAGAAATAATGAATTTTTTCCATTTTTTCTTATTAATCCTGTTAAAATGCATTTACAGTAAAGTGGCTCTTAGCAAAATGTACCACCCACAGAAAGCCCAATTGGTGGTGGAAAAAACAAGATATAGATCAATAAATTGTGATAAGTAGTGATAAAGTTATTAGCGCATGAATGGGAGCTGAAAATTGCTCCGAAGCATAAGGTGAAAAATCCCCGCGGGCTGAAATGGTTAACTTACCTGGGGCTTCTTCCAGCCCCCTGTAGTCCTACAGGTCCCCCACTGTCCTCCCAGTCCAAGCTGTTCTGCTGCTTTACCCCTTCAAAAGCTAGCCCGCTGAGCCCCTTCATGGGCTACTGTGCATGGGCGGCCCTGGATAAGTGTCTCCTTGATCGTTCTGTGAATGCGCAGTTCCGAAGATCAATCAGTGCAAATGCAGGACGATATAGGCGATACTTGGCTGGGACCACACATGCGCAGCAGCCATCATCAGGGATCAGGCGGCAAGCTGTCGGAGGGACACAGCAGCAAAATGGTTCGGACCAGGAGGAGAGCAAGGGACCTGAAGCAATACAACAGGCTGAAAAAGTCCCAAGTACGCTAGAGGCAGTCCCTGGATCAAAAGTCTTGAGAGTTTAACCAACACTATCAAATATACACACATACACATAACTATAAACATTCTAGAAGACATTTAAAAATGTCCATATGTTTCAAGACATGTATTTATCTTGAAATAAAAATTGCCTGCAGCACCTAGTATTAGCTGCTGGTGTAAGCAGCGGCTAATTACTAGGCCTTAAGCCCCTTAGCTTCCGAGTTCCAATGAGATCGGGCGCATTTAACTTAGTTTGGCCGCAGGCAATGTTGTTATAACGTAAAAAATGCTCAGTGTCTGTAACTGAAATTTATATTACTCTATCTATTTAAATAAATAAATAAATAAATATATATATATATATATATATATATATATATATATATATATATATATACACATATATTTTTCAAATAGATATTTATTTACATGTTTCAAAACATTTAAACATATGCATATTTTGAGCAAAATAAAAGAGCACAAATCAACACTTTTAGAATACCCAGATGATCAAGGAGGCAAATAACCCTTGCAAAGCATGATACAATATGCTTTAAAAGGGAAAAAAATCCTTCTTGGCTCTAAACGGCAACTGGATAAAATCCCTGGATCAACAGTCTACATGGCATTGCAGAAACAATGAAAATATTTTAAGAAATAAAGTGTTTCAATTTTTCTTATCATGTAAGCTTTGTCACCTTCAGCACACACTGGGTAACAACAGGCCATGTGTGTAACTAGAAGGCCTCTGACCACTACATCCAGATGTGCTTTAGTTTCTCCTTATCTTGGGCCAGTCATGAACTTTTCCCCTTCGAATCACTCTATGCATCTACGCACAAGCAGTTCTTGCACTACAGTTACTGTTCCAGGGGAAAATCTCATTTCTACCATCTTGGACTCCTATCTCAATCCCACGAGTTTAGGACTGCCCAACCATTATCTAAAACCTGTTTTTAAGCCTCATGTCATCACTTTTTGCTGCTTTGAATGAGCGATCAGAGAAGAGAATTTCACCTGGACAATAGGGATGAAAAAGGGCAAAATGCATGCATATACAGCATACTATTAAATATTTGGGTTAACCCTTGCTCCCTTTGCGTCTAAAGAAGAGGAGCCCCTCACTCTATCACCCCGTACTTGGGCGGCTTTACAAGCTAGGCCTTTCGTACGGAATGTAGAGCCACTCCTCAACCCGTTCGCTCTGGGTGACCAGGTCCTGCTGTCTGTCCTCCGTAAAGCGGTACACCTTCTTCCCATCCTTACAGTCGTGCGTGCGCAATCAGACGGGACAGCAGAGAAGGGTATTTTGCCTGATGGGTGGGATTAGCTGACTTAGAAATCAAAATAAAGTCATGTCTCTATTTTGATGAAGGGAGAGAGAGGGAGAGACAGAGACACTTGTATTCTAAATGTAGATATGGCAAAGTTCATTTCATAGGGCAGCAAAGTTTAGCTAAAACATTAGTACCATTTACAAGTCAGAGAGAAAGTTTAAAATGGGAAGGGTATAAATGAAAGCAATATGTAGTATACTACAGGTGAGATCAGAACCAGGGATAAAACAGTCCCTTATCATGTATGCCTTATCATGTATGCCTTTTCGTCACCTTCAGCACAGCCTGGGTAACAACAAGTTATGCATGTATCTAGAAGGCCTCTGACCAGTACAGCCAGTATCCTTTAACCATTTCAGCCGCCCAGACGTGAAGCTCACGTCCGGGCGGTTGCTCTGCTGCACTCCCCTGCTCCTGCGCGCGATCGCGGGCGCGCCTCCATGTCCCCGCGGTGTCCCCCGGTAGCCCTGGGATCAGTGAAAGGGAACATGGTTCCCGATCACGGATCCCTGTCTTCCGCAGAAAACCGAAGCGCTCACCCGTGAGGCTTCGGCTCTTCTGCCCGGAAAAATTTCAGCATCCCCCTTGTACTTCCGCTTAGCGAGAAGTACAAGGAGGGAAAACAAAAATGAAGGTGGCCATCTTGTGGCCAAATAGTAAAACTACTTCTACACATTTTTACACTACAATTTACACATATAGCAACATTAAAAATTTACTGTTTATGTCCCACACCAAAATATTCCCCAAATAAAATTTTTAATAGAAAAAAAAAATTAAAATAAAAAATAAAAAAAAGACATAAATAGTTACCTAAGGGTCTGAACTTTTTAAATATGCATTTGAAGGGGGTATACTACAAACATGTTTTAAATTATAAGCTTGTAAATTGTGATGGGTGCAAAACGGAAACAATGCACCTTTATTTCCAAATAAAATATTGGCGCCATACATTGTGATAGGGACAAAGTTTGAATGGTATAATAACCGAGACATACGGGCAAATAAAATACATAGGTTTTAATTATGGTAGCATGGATTATTTTAGAGCTATAATGGCCGAAAACTTAGAAATAATGAATTTTTTCCATTTTTTTCTTATTAATCCTTTTAAAATGCATTTACAGTAAAGTGGCTCTTAGCAAAATGTACCACCCACAGAAAGCCCAATTAGTGGTGGAAAAAAACAAGATATAGATCAATAAATTGTGATAAGTAGTGATAAAGTTATTAGCACATGAATGGGAGCTGAAAATTGCTCCGAAGCATAAGGTGAAAAATCCCAGCGGGCTGAAATGGTTAACTTACCTGGGGCTTCTTCCAGCCCCCTGTAGTCCTACAGGTCCCCCACTGTCCTCCCAGTCCAAGCTGTTCTGCTGCTTTACCCCTTCAAAAGCTAGCCCGCTGAGCCCCTTCATGGGCTACTGTGCATGGGCGGCCCTGGATAAGTGTCTCCTTGATCGTTCTGTGACTGCGCAGTTCCGAAGATCAATCAGTGCAAATGCAGGACGATCTAGGCGATACTTGGCTGGGACCACACATGCGCAGCAGCCATCATCAGGGATCAGGCGGCAAGCTGTCGGAGGGACACAGCAGCAAAATGGTTCGGACCAGGAGGAGAGCAAGGGACCTGAAGCAATACAACAGGCTGAAAAAGTCCCAAGTACGTTAGAGGCAGTCCCTGACTCCCTGGATCAAAAGTCTTGAGAGTTTAACCAACACTATCAAATATACACACATACACATAACTATAAACATTCTAGAAGACATTTAAAAATGTTCATATGTTTCAAGACATGTATTTATCTTGAAATAAAAATTGCCTGCAGCACCTAGTATTAGCTGCTGGTGTAAGCAGCGGCTAATTACTAGGCCTTAAGCCCCTTAGCTTCCGAGTTCCAATGAGATCGGGCGCATTTAACTTAGTTTGGCCGCAGGCAATGTTGTTATAACGTAAAAAATGCTCAGTGTCTGTAACTGAAATTTATAATACTCTATCTATCTAAATATATATATATATATATATATATATATATATGTACACATATATTTTTCAAATAGATATTTATTTACATGTTTCAAAACATTTAAACATATGCATATTTTGAGCAAAATAAAAGCGCACAAATCAACACTTTTAGAATACCCAGATGATCAAGGAGGCAAATAACCCTTGCAAAGCATGATACAATATGCTTTAAAAGGGAAAAAAATCCTTCTTGGCTCTAAACGGCAACTGGATAAAATCCCTGGATCAACAGTCTACATGGCATTGCAGAAACAATGAAAATATTTTAAGAAATAAAGTGTTTCAATTTTTCTTATCATGTAAGCTTTGTCACCTTCAGCACACACTGGGTAACAACAGGCCATGTGTGTAACTAGAAGGCCTCTGACCACTACATCCAGATGTGCTTTAGTTGCTCCTTATCTTGGGCCAGTCATGAACTTTTCCCCTCGAATCACTCTATGCATCTACGCACAAGCAGTTCTTGCACTACAGTTACTGTTCCAGGGGAAAATCTCATTTCTACCATCTTGGACTCCTATCTCAATCCCACGAGTTTAGCACTGCCCAACCATTATCTAAAACCTGTTTTTAAGCCTCATGTCATCACTTTTTGCTGCTTTGAATGAGCGATCAGAGAAGAGAATTTCACCTGGACAATAGGGATGAAAAAGGGCAAAATGCATGCATATACAGCATACTATTAAATATTTGGGTTAACCCTTGCTCCCTTTGCGTCTAAAGAAGAGGAGCCCCTCACTCTATCACCCCGTACTTGGGCGGCTTTACAAGCTAGGCCTTTCGTACGGAATGTAGAGCCACTCCTCAACCCGTTCGCTCTGGGTGACCAGGTCCTGCTGTCTGTCCTCCGTAAAGCGGTACACCTTCTTCCCATCCTTACAGTCGTGCGTGCGCAATCAGACGGGACAGCAGAGAAGGGTATTTTGCCTGATGGGTGGGATTAGCTGACTTAGAAATCAAAATAAAGTCATGTCTCTATTTTGATGAAGGGAGAGAGAGGGAGAGACAGAGACACTTGTATTCTAAATGTAGATATGGCAAAGTTCATTTCATAGGGCAGCAAAGTTTAGCTAAAACATTAGTACCATTTACAAGTCAGAGAGAAAGTTTAAAATGGGAAGGGTATAAATGAAAGCAATATGTAGTATACTACAGGTGAGATCAGAACCAGGGATAAAACAGTCCCTTATCATGTATGCCTTATCATGTATGCCTTTTCGTCACCTTCAGCACAGCCTGGGTAACAACAAGCTATGCATGTATCTAGAAGGCCTCTGACCAGTACAGCCAGTATCCTTTAACCATTTCAGCCGCCCAGACGTGAAGCTCACGTCCGGGCGGTTGCTCTGCTGCACTCCCCTGCTCCTGCGCGCGATCGCGGGCGCGCCTCCATGTCCCCGCGGTGTCCCCCGGTAGCCCTGGGATCAGTGAAAGGGAACATGGTTCCCGATCACGGATCCCTGTCTTCCGCAGAAAACCGAAGCGCTCACCCGTGAGGCTTCGGCTCTTCTGCCCGGAAAAATTTCAGCATCCCCCTTGTACTTCCGCTTAGCGAGAAGTACAAGGAGGGAAAACAAAAATGAAGGTGGCCATCTTGTGGCCAAATAGTAAAACTACTTCTACACATTTTTACACTACAATTTACACATATAGCAACATTAAAAATTTACTGTTTATGTCCCACACCAAAATATTCCCCAAATAAAATTTTTAATAGAAAAAAAAAATTAAAATAAAAAATAAAAAAAAGACATAAATAGTTACCTAAGGGTCTGAACTTTTTAAATATGCATTTGAAGGGGGTATACTACAAACATGTTTTAAATTATAAGCTTGTAAATTGTGATGGGTGCAAAACGGAAACAATGCACCTTTATTTCCAAATAAAATATTGGCGCCATACATTGTGATAGGGACAAAGTTTAAATGGTATAATAACCGAGACATACGGGCAAATAAAATACATAGGTTTTAATTATGGTAGCATGGATTATTTTAGAGCTATAATGGCCGAAAACTTAGAAATAATGAATTTTTTCCATTTTTTTCTTATTAATCCTTTTAAAATGCATTTACAGTAAAGTGGCTCTTAGCAAAATGTACCACCCACAGAAAGCCCAATTAGTGGTGGAAAAAAACAAGATATAGATCAATAAATTGTGATAAGTAGTGATAAAGTTATTAGCACATGAATGGGAGCTGAAAATTGCTCCGAAGCATAAGGTGAAAAATCCCAGCGGGCTGAAATGGTTAACTTACCTGGGGCTTCTTCCAGCCCCCTGTAGTCCTACAGGTCCCCCACTGTCCTCCCAGTCCAAGCTGTTCTGCTGCTTTACCCCTTCAAAAGCTAGCCCGCTGAGCCCCTTCATGGGCTACTGTGCATGGGCGGCCCTGGATAAGTGTCTCCTTGATCGTTCTGTGACTGCGCAGTTCCGAAGATCAATCAGTGCAAATGCAGGACGATCTAGGCGATACTTGGCTGGGACCACACATGCGCAGCAGCCATCATCAGGGATCAGGCGGCAAGCTGTCGGAGGGACACAGCAGCAAAATGGTTCGGACCAGGAGGAGAGCAAGGGACCTGAAGCAATACAACAGGCTGAAAAAGTCCCAAGTACGTTAGAGGCAGTCCCTGACTCCCTGGATCAAAAGTCTTGAGAGTTTAACCAACACTATCAAATATACACACATACACATAACTATAAACATTCTAGAAGACATTTAAAAATGTTCATATGTTTCAAGACATGTATTTATCTTGAAATAAAAATTGCCTGCAGCACCTAGTATTAGCTGCTGGTGTAAGCAGCGGCTAATTACTAGGCCTTAAGCCCCTTAGCTTCCGAGTTCCAATGAGATCGGGCGCATTTAACTTAGTTTGGCCGCAGGCAATGTTGTTATAACGTAAAAAATGCTCAGTGTCTGTAACTGAAATTTATATTACTCTATCTATCTAAATATATATATATATATATATATATATATATATATATGTACACATATATTTTTCAAATAGATATTTATTTACATGTTTCAAAACATTTAAACATATGCATATTTTGAGCAAAATAAAAGCGCACAAATCAACACTTTTAGAATACCCAGATGATCAAGGAGGCAAATAACCCTTGCAAAGCATGATACAATATGCTTTAAAAGGGAAAAAAATCCTTCTTGGCTCTAAACGGCAACTGGATAAAATCCCTGGATCAACAGTCTACATGGCATTGCAGAAACAATGAAAATATTTTAAGAAATAAAGTGTTTCAATTTTTCTTATCATGTAAGCTTTGTCACCTTCAGCACACACTGGGTAACAACAGGCCATGTGTGTAACTAGAAGGCCTCTGACCACTACATCCAGATGTGCTTTAGTTTCTCCTTATCTTGGGCCAGTCATGAACTTTTCCCCTCGAATCACTCTATGCATCTACGCACAAGCAGTTCTTGCACTACAGTTACTGTTCCAGGGGAAAATCTCATTTCTACCATCTTGGACTCCTATCTCAATCCCACGAGTTTAGCACTGCCCAACCATTATCTAAAACCTGTTTTTAAGCCTCATGTCATCACTTTTTGCTGCTTTGAATGAGCGATCAGAGAAGAGAATTTCACCTGGACAATAGGGATGAAAAAGGGCAAAATGCATGCATATACAGCATACTATTAAATATTTGGGTTAACCCTTGCTCCCTTTGCGTCTAAAGAAGAGGAGCCCCTCACTCTATCACCCCGTACTTGGGCGGCTTTACAAGCTAGGCCTTTCGTACGGAATGTAGAGCCACTCCTCAACCCGTTCGCTCTGGGTGACCAGGTCCTGCTGTCTGTCCTCCGTAAAGCGGTACACCTTCTTCCCATCCTTACAGTCGTGCGTGCGCAATAAGACGGGACAGCAGAGAAGGGTATTTTGCCTGTTGGGTGGGATTAGCTGACTTAGAAATCAAAATAAAGTCATGTCTCTATTTTGATGAAGGGAGAGAGAGGGAGAGACAGAGACACTTGTATTCTAAATGTAGATATGGCAAAGTTCATTTCATAGGGCAGCAAAGTTTAGCTAAAACATTAGTACCATTTACAAGTCAGAGAGAAAGTTTAAAATGGGAAGGGTATAAATGAAAGCAATATGTAGTATACTACAGGTGAGATCAGAACCAGGGATGAAAAAGTCCCTTATCATGTATGCCTTATCATGTATGCCTTTTCGTCACCTTCAGCACAGCCTGGGTAACAACAAGCTATGCATGTATCTAGAAGGCCTCTGACCAGTACAGCCAGTATCCTTTAACCATTTCAGCCGCCCAGACGTGAAGCTCACGTCCGGGCGGCTGCTCTGCTGCACTCCCCTGCTCCTGCGCGCGATCGCGGGCGCGCCTCCATGTCCCCGCGGTGTCCCCCGGTAGCCCTGGGATCAGTGAAAGGGAACATGGTTCCCGATCACGGATCCCTGTCTTCCGCAGAAAACCGAAGCGCTCACCCGTGAGGCTTCGGCTCTTCTGCCCGGAAAAATTTCAGCATCCCCCTTGTACTTCCGCTTAGCGAGAAGTACAAGGAGGGAAAACAAAAATGAAGGTGGCCATCTTGTGGCCAAATAGTAAAACTACTTCTACACATTTTTACACTACAATTTACACATATAGCAACATTAAAAATTTACTGTTTATGTCCCACACACAAATATTCCCCAAATAAAATGTTTAATAGAAAAAAAAATTAAAATTAAAAATAAAAAAAAGACATAAATAGTTACCTAAGGGTCTGAACTTTTTAAATATGCATTTGAAGGGGGTATACTACAAACATGTTTTAAATTATAAGCTTGTAAATTGTGATGGGTGCAAAACGGAAACAATGCACCTTTATTTCCAAATAAAATATTGGCGCCATACATTGTGATAGGGACAAAATTTAAATTGTATAATAACCGAGACATACGGGCAAATAAAATACATAGGTTTTAATTATGGTAGCATGGATTATTTTAGAGCTATAATGGCCGAAAACTTAGAAATAATGAATTTTTTCCATTTTTTTCTTATTAATCCTGTTAAAATGCATTTACAGTAAAGTGGCTCTTAGCAAAATGTACCACCCACAGAAAGCCCAATTAGTGGTGGAAAAAAACAAGATATAGATCAATAAATTGTGATAAGTAGTGATAAAGTTATTAGCGAATGAATGGGAGCTGAAAATTGCTCCGAAGCATAAGGGGAAAAATCCCCGTGGGCTGAAATGGTTAACTTACCTGGGGCTTCTTCCAGCCCCCTGTAGTCCTACAGGTCCCTCACTGTCCTCCCAGTCCAAGCTGTTCTGCTGCTTTACCCCTTCAAAAGCTAGCCCGCTGAGCCCCTTCATGGGCTACTGTGCATGGGCGGCCCTGGATAAGTGTCTCCTTGATCGTTCTGTGAATGCGCAGTTCCGAAGATCAATCAGTGCAAATGCAGGACGATCTAGGCGATACTTGGCTGGGACCACACATGCGCAGCAGCCACCATCAGGGATCAGGCGGCAAGCTGTCGGAGGGACACAGCAGCAAAATGGTTCGGACCAGGAGGAGAGCAGGGGACCTGAAGCAATACAACAGGCTGAAAAAGTCCCAAGTACGTTAGAGGCAGTCCTTGGATCAAAAGTCTTGAGAGTTTGACCAACACTATCAAATATACACACATACACATAACTATAAACATTCTAGAAGACATTTAAAAATGTTCATATGTTTCAAGACATGTATTTATCTTGAAATAAAAATTGCCTGCAGCACCTAGTATTAGCTGCTGGTGTAAGCAGCGGCTAATTACTAGGCCTTAAGCCCCTTAGCTTCCGAGTTCCAATGAGATCGGGCGCATTTAACTTAGTTTGGCCGCAGGCAATGTTGTTATAACGTAAAAAATGCTCAGTGTCTCTAACTGAAATCTATATTACTCTATCTATCTACATATATATATATATATATATATATATATATATATATATACATACATATATTTTTCAAATAGATATTTATTTACATGTTTCAAAACATTTAAACATATGCATATTTTGAGCAAAATAAAAGCGCACAAATCAACACTTTTAGAATACCCAGATGATCAAGGAGGCAAATAACCCTTGCAAAGCATGATACAATATGCTTTAAAAGGGAAAAAAATCCTTCTTGCCTCTAAACGGCAACTGGATAAAATCCCTGGATCAACAGTCTACATGGCATTGCAGAAACAATGAAAATATTTTAGGAAATAAAAGTGTTTCAATTTTTCTCATCATGTAAGCTTTGTCACCTTCAGCACACACTGGGTAACAACAGGCCATGTGTGTAACTAGAAGGCCTCTGACCACTACATCCAAATGTGCTTTAGTTTCTCCTTATCTTGGGCCAGTCATGAACTTTTCCCCTCGAATCACTCTATGCATCTACGCACAAGCAGTTCTTGCACTACAGTTACTGTTCCAGGGGAAAATCTCATTTCTACCATCTTGGACTCCTATCTCAATCCCACGAGTTTAGCACTGCCCAACCATTATCTAAAACCTGTTTTTAAGCCTCATCATTTTTGCTGCTTTGAATGAGCGATCAGAGAAGAGAATTTCACCTGGACAATAGGGATGAAAAAGGGCAAAATGCATGCATATACAGCACACTATTAAATATTTGGGTTAACCCTTGCTCCCTTTGCGTCTAAAGAAGAGGAGCCCCTCACTCTATCACCCCGTACTTGGGCGGCTTTACAAGCTAGGCCTTTCGTACGGAATGTAGAGCCACTCCTCAACCCGTTCGCTCTGGGTGACCAGGTCCTGCTGTCTGTCCTCCGTAAAGCGGTACACCTTCTTCCCATCCTTACAGTCGTGCGTGCGCAATCAGACGGGACAGCAGAGAAGGGTATTTTGCCCGATGGGTGGGATTAGCTGACTTAGAAATCAAAATAAAGTCATGTCTCTATTTTATGAAGGGAGAGAGAGGGAGAGACAGAGACACTTGTATTCTAAATGTAGATATGGCAAAGTTCATTTCATAGGGCAGCAAAGTTTAGCTAAAACATTAGTACCATTTACAAGTCAGAGAGAAAGTTTAAAATGGGAAGGGTATAAATGAAAGCAATATGTAGTATACCACAGGTGAGATCAGAACCAGGGATGAAAAAGTCCCTTATCATGTATGCCTTATCATGTATGCCTTTTCGTCACCTTCAGCACAGCCTGGGTAACAACAAGCCATGCATGTATATAGAAGGCCTCTGACCAGTACAGCCAGTATCCTTTAACCATTTCAGCCACCCAGACATGAAGCTCACGTCCGGGCGGCAGCTCTGCTGCACTCCTCCCGCCTGCACGCGATCGCGGGCGCGCCTCCATGTCCCCGCGGTGTCCCCCGGTAGCCCTGGGATCAGTGAAAGGGAACATGGTTCCCGATCACGGATCCCTGTCCCCCGCAGAAAAACCGAAGCGCTCACCCGTGAGGCTTCGGCTCTTCTGCCCGGAAAAATTTCAGCATCCCCCTTGTACTTCCGCTTAGCGAGAAGTACAAGGAGGGAAAACAAAAATGAAGGTGGCCATCTTGTGGCCAAATAGCAAAACTACTTCTACACATTTTTACACTACAATTTACACATATAGCAACATTAAAAATGTACTGTTTATGTCCCACACCAAAATATTCCCCAAATAAAATTTTTAATAGAAAAAAAAATTAAAATTAAAAATAAAAAAAAAGACATTAATAGTTACCTAAGGGTCTGAACTTTTTAAATATGCATTTGAAGGGGGTATACTACAAACATGTTTTAAATTATAAGCTTGTAAATTGTGATGGGTGCAAAACGGAAACAATGCACCTTTATTTCCAAATAAAATATTGGCGCCATACATTGTGATAGGGACAAAATTTAAATGGTATAATAACCGAGACATACGGGCAAATAAAATACATAGGTTTTAATTATGGTAGCATGGATTATTTTAGAGCTATAATGGCCGAAATCTTAGAAATAATGAATTTTTTCCATTTTTTTCTTATTAATCCTGTTAAAATGCATTTACAGTAAAGTGGCTCTTAGCAAAATGTACCACCCACAGAAAGCCCAATAAGTGGTGGAAAAAACAAGATATAGATCAATAAATTGTGATAAGTAGTGATAAAGTTATTAGCGCATGAATGAGAGCTGAAAATTGCTCCGAAGCATAAGGTGAAAAATCCCCGCGGGCTGAAATGGTTAACTTACCTGGGGCTTCTTCCAGCCCCCTGTAGTCCTACAGGTCCCTCACTGTCCTCCCAGTCCAAGCTGTTCTGCTGCTTTACCCCTTCAAAAGCTAGCCCGCTGAGCCCCTTCATGGGCTACTGTGCATGGTCGGCCCTGGATAAGTGTCTCCTTGATCGTTCTGTGAATGCGCAGTTCCGAAGATCAATCAGTGCAAATGCAGGACGATCTAGGCGATACTTGGCTGGGACCACACATGCACAGCAGCCATCATCAGGGATCAGGCGGCAAGCTGTCGGAGGGACACAGCAGCAAAATGGTTCGGACCAGGAGGAGAGCAAGGGACCTGAAGCAATACAACAGGCTGAAAAAGTCCCAAGTACGTTAGAGGCAGTCCCTGGATCAAAAGTCTTGAGAGTTTGACCAACACTATCAAATATACACACATACACATAACTATAAACATTCTAGAAGACATTTAAAAATGTCCATATGTTTCAAGACATGTATTTATCTTGAAATAAAAATTGCCTGCAGCACCTAGTATTAGCTGCTGGTGTAAGCAGCGGCTAATTACTAGGCCTTAAGCCCCTTAGCTTCCGAGTTCCAATGAGATCGGGCGCATTTAACTTAGTTTGGCCGCAGGCAATGTTGTTATAACGTAAAAAATGCTCAGTGTCTGTAACTGAAATTTATATTACTCTTTCTATCTACATAAATAAATATATATATATATATATATATATATATATATACATATATTTTTCAAATAGATATTTATTTACATGTTTCAAAACATTTAAACATATGCATATTTTGAGCAAAATAAAAGCGCACAAATCAACACTTTTAGAATACCCAGATGATCAAGGAGGCAAATAACCCTTGCAAAGCATGATACAATATGCTTTAAAAGGGAAAAAAATCCTTCTTGGCTCTAAACGGCAACTGGGTAAAATCCCTGGATCAACAGTCTACATGGCATTGCAGAAACAATGAAAATATTTTAAGAAATAAAGTGTTTCAATTTTTCTTATCATGTAAGCTTTGTCACCTTCAGCACACACTGGGTAACAACAGGCCATGTGTGTAACTAGAAGGCCTCTGACCACTACATCCAGATGTGCTTTAGTTGCTCCTTATCTTGGGCCAGTCATGAACTTTTCCCCTCGAATCACTCTATGCATCTACGCACAAGCAGTTCTTGCACTACAGTTACTGTTCCAGGGGAAAATCTCATTTCTACCATCTTGGACTCCTATCTCAATCCCACGAGTTTAGCACTGCCCAACCATTATCTAAAACCTGTTTTTAAGCCTCATGTCATCACTTTTTGCTGCTTTGAATGAGCGATCAGAGAAGAGAATTTCACCTGGACAATAGGGATGAAAAAGGGCAAAATGCATGCATATACAGCATACTATTAAATATTTGGGTTAACCCTTGCTCCCTTTGCGTCTAAAGAAGAGGAGCCCCTCACTCTATCACCCCGTACTTGGGCGGCTTTACAAGCTAGGCCTTTCGTACGGAATGTAGAGCCACTCCTCAACCCGTTCGCTCTGGGTGACCAGGTCCTGCTGTCTGTCCTCCGTAAAGCGGTACACCTTCTTCCCATCCTTACAGTCGTGCGTGCGCAATCAGACGGGACAGCAGAGAAGGGTATTTTGCCTGATGGGTGGGATTAGCTGACTTAGAAATCAAAATAAAGTCATGTCTCTATTTTGATGAAGGGAGAGAGAGGGAGAGACAGAGACACTTGTATTCTAAATGTAGATATGGCAAAGTTCATTTCATAGGGCAGCAAAGTTTAGCTAAAACATTAGTACCATTTACAAGTCAGAGAGAAAGTTTAAAATGGGAAGGGTATAAATGAAAGCAATATGTAGTATACTACAGGTGAGATCAGAACCAGGGATAAAACAGTCCCTTATCATGTATGCCTTATCATGTATGCCTTTTCGTCACCTTCAGCACAGCCTGGGTAACAACAAGCTATGCATGTATCTAGAAGGCCTCTGACCAGTACAGCCAGTATCCTTTAACCATTTCAGCCGCCCAGACGTGAAGCTCACGTCCGGGCGGTTGCTCTGCTGCACTCCCCTGCTCCTGCGCGCGATCGCGGGCGCGCCTCCATGTCCCCGCGGTGTCCCCCGGTAGCCCTGGGATCAGTGAAAGGGAACATGGTTCCCGATCACGGATCCCTGTCTTCCGCAGAAAACCGAAGCGCTCACCCGTGAGGCTTCGGCTCTTCTGCCCGGAAAAATTTCAGCATCCCCCTTGTACTTCCGCTTAGCGAGAAGTACAAGGAGGGAAAACAAAAATGAAGGTGGCCATCTTGTGGCCAAATAGTAAAACTACTTCTACACATTTTTAAACTACAATTTACACATATAGCAACATTAAAAATTTACTGTTTATGTCCCACACCAAAATATTCCCCAAATAAAATTTTTAATAGAAAAAAAAAATTAAAATTAAAAATAAAAAAAAGACATAAATAGTTACCTAAGGGTCTGAACTTTTTAAATATGCATTTGAAGGGGGTATACTACAAACATGTTTTAAATTATAAGCTTGTAAATTGTGATGGGTGCAAAACGGAAACAATGCACCTTTATTTCCAAATAAAATATTGGCGCCATACATTGTGATAGGGACAAAGTTTAAATGGTATAATAACCGAGACATACGGGCAAATAAAATACATAGGTTTTAATTATGGTAGCATGGATTATTTTAGAGCTATAATGGCCGAAAACTTAGAAATAATGAATTTTTTCCATTTTTTTCTTATTAATCCTTTTAAAATGCATTTACAGTAAAGTAGCTCTTAGCAAAATGTACCACCCACAGAAAGCCCAATTAGTGGTGGAAAAAAACAAGATATAGATCAATAAATTGTGATAAGTAGTGATAAAGTTATTAGCACATGAATGGGAGCTGAAAATTGCTCCGAAGCATAAGGTGAAAAATCCCAGCGGGCTGAAATGGTTAACTTACCTGGGGCTTCTTCCAGCCCCCTGTAGTCCTACAGGTCCCCCACTGTCCTCCCAGTCCAAGCTGTTCTGCTGCTTTACCCCTTCAAAAGCTAGCCCGCTGAGCCCCTTCATGGGCTACTGTGCATGGGCGGCCCTGGATAAGTGTCTCCTTGATCGTTCTGTGACTGCGCAGTTCCGAAGATCAATCAGTGCAAATGCAGGACGATCTAGGCGATACTTGGCTGGGACCACACATGCGCAGCAGCCATCATCAGGGATCAGGCGGCAAGCTGTCGGAGGGACACAGCAGCAAAATGGTTCGGACCAGGAGGAGAGCAAGGGACCTGAAGCAATACAACAGGCTGAAAAAGTCCCAAGTACGTTAGAGGCAGTCCCTGACTCCCTGGATCAAAAGTCTTGAGAGTTTAACCAACACTATCAAATATACACACATACACATAACTATAAACATTCTAGAAGACATTTAAAAATGTTCATATGTTTCAAGACATGTATTTATCTTGAAATAAAAATTGCCTGCAGCACCTAGTATTAGCTGCTGGTGTAAGCAGCGGCTAATTACTAGGCCTTAAGCCCCTTAGCTTCCGAGTTCCAATGAGATCGGGCGCATTTAACTTAGTTTGGCCGCAGGCAATGTTGTTATAACGTAAAAAATGCTCAGTGTCTGTAACTGAAATTTATATTACTCTATCTATCTAAATATATATATATATATATATATATATATATAAATATGTACACATATATTTTTCAAATAGATATTTATTTACATGTTTCAAAACATTTAAACATATGCATATTTTGAGCAAAATAAAAGCGCACAAATCAACACTTTTAGAATACCCAGATGATCAAGGAGGCAAATAACCCTTGCAAAGCATGATACAATATGCTTTAAAAGGGAAAAAAATCCTTCTTGGCTCTAAACGGCAACTGGATAAAATCCCTGGATCAACAGTCTACATGGCATTGCAGAAACAATGAAAATATTTTAAGAAATAAAGTGTTTCAATTTTTCTTATCATGTAAGCTTTGTCACCTTCAGCACACACTGGGTAACAACAGGCCATGTGTGTAACTAGAAGGCCTCTGACCACTACATCCAGATGTGCTTTAGTTGCTCCTTATCTTGGGCCAGTCATGAACTTTTCCCCTCGAATCACTCTATGCATCTACGCACAAGCAGTTCTTGCACTACAGTTACTGTTCCAGGGGAAAATCTCATTTCTACCATCTTGGACTCCTATCTCAATCCCACGAGTTTAGCACTGCCCAACCATTATCTAAAACCTGTTTTTAAGCCTCATGTCATCACTTTTTGCTGCTTTGAATGAGCGATCAGAGAAGAGAATTTCACCTGGACAATAGGGATGAAAAAGGGCAAAATGCATGCATATACAGCATACTATTAAATATTTGGGTTAACCCTTGCTCCCTTTGCGTCTAAAGAAGAGGAGCCCCTCACTCTATCACCCCGTACTTGGGCGGCTTTACAAGCTAGGCCTTTCGTACGGAATGTAGAGCCACTCCTCAACCCGTTCGCTCTGGGTGACCAGGTCCTGCTGTCTGTCCTCCGTAAAGCGGTACACCTTCTTCCCATCCTTACAGTCGTGCGTGCGCAATCAGACGGGACAGCAGAGAAGGGTATTTTGCCTGATGGGTGGGATTAGCTGACTTAGAAATCAAAATAAAGTCATGTCTCTATTTTGATGAAGGGAGAGAGAGGGAGAGACAGAGACACTTGTATTCTAAATGTAGATATGGCAAAGTTCATTTCATAGGGCAGCAAAGTTTAGCTAAAACATTAGTACCATTTACAAGTCAGAGAGAAAGTTTAAAATGGGAAGGGTATAAATGAAAGCAATATGTAGTATACTACAGGTGAGATCAGAACCAGGGATAAAACAGTCCCTTATCATGTATGCCTTATCATGTATGCCTTTTCGTCACCTTCAGCACAGCCTGGGTAACAACAAGCTATGCATGTATCTAGAAGGCCTCTGACCAGTACAGCCAGTATCCTTTAACCATTTCAGCCGCCCAGACGTGAAGCTCACGTCCGGGCGGTTGCTCTGCTGCACTCCCCTGCTCCTGCGCGCGATCGCGGGCGCGCCTCCATGTCCCCGCGGTGTCCCCCGGTAGCCCTGGGATCAGTGAAAGGGAACATGGTTCCCGATCACGGATCCCTGTCTTCCGCAGAAAACCGAAGCGCTCACCCGTGAGGCTTCGGCTCTTCTGCCCGGAAAAATTTCAGCATCCCCCTTGTACTTCCGCTTAGCGAGAAGTACAAGGAGGGAAAACAAAAATGAAGGTGGCCATCTTGTGGCCAAATAGTAAAACTACTTCTACACATTTTTACACTACAATTTACACATATAGCAACATTAAAAATTTACTGTTTATGTCCCACACCAAAATATTCCCCAAATAAAATTTTTAATAGAAAAAAAAATTAAAATAAAAAATAAAAAAAAGACATAAATAGTTACCTAAGGGTCTGAACTTTTTAAATATGCATTTGAAGGGGGTATACTACAAACATGTTTTAAATTATAAGCTTGTAAATTGTGATGGGTGCAAAACGGAAACAATGCACCTTTATTTCCAAATAAAATATTGGCGCCATACATTGTGATAGGGACAAAGTTTAAATGGTATAATAACCGAGACATACGGGCAAATAAAATACATAGGTTTTAATTATGGTAGCATGGATTATTTTAGAGCTATAATGGCCGAAAACTTAGAAATAATGAATTTTTTCCATTTTTTTCTTATTAATCCTTTTAAAATGCATTTACAGTAAAGTGGCTCTTAGCAAAATGTACCACCCACAGAAAGCCCAATTAGTGGTGGAAAAAAACAAGATATAGATCAATAAATTGTGATAAGTAGTGATAAAGTTATTAGCACATGAATGGGAGCTGAAAATTGCTCCGAAGCATAAGGTGAAAAATCCCAGCGGGCTGAAATGGTTAACTTACCTGGGGCTTCTTCCAGCCCCCTGTAGTCCTACAGGTCCCCCACTGTCCTCCCAGTCCAAGCTGTTCTGCTGCTTTACCCCTTCAAAAGCTAGCCCGCTGAGCCCCTTCATGGGCTACTGTGCATGGGCGGCCCTGGATAAGTGTCTCCTTGATCGTTCTGTGACTGCGCAGTTCCGAAGATCAATCAGTGCAAATGCAGGACGATCTAGGCGATACTTGGCTGGGACCACACATGCGCAGCAGCCATCATCAGGGATCAGGCGGCAAGCTGTCGGAGGGACACAGCAGCAAAATGGTTCGGACCAGGAGGAGAGCAAGGGACCTGAAGCAATACAACAGGCTGAAAAAGTCCCAAGTACGTTAGAGGCAGTCCCTGACTCCCTGGATCAAAAGTCTTGAGAGTTTAACCAACACTATCAAATATACACACATACACATAACTATAAACATTCTAGAAGACATTTAAAAATGTTCATATGTTTCAAGACATGTATTTATCTTGAAATAAAAATTGCCTGCAGCACCTAGTATTAGCTGCTGGTGTAAGCAGCGGCTAATTACTAGGCCTTAAGCCCCTTAGCTTCCGAGTTCCAATGAGATCGGGCGCATTTAACTTAGTTTGGCCGCAGGCAATGTTGTTATAACGTAAAAAATGCTCAGTGTCTGTAACTGAAATTTATATTACTCTATCTATCTAAATATATATATATATATATATATATATATATGTACACATATATTTTTCAAATAGATATTTATTTACATGTTTCAAAACATTTAAACATATGCATATTTTGAGCAAAATAAAAGTGCACAAATCAACACTTTTAGAATACCCAGATGATCAAGGAGGCAAATAACCCTTGCAAAGCATGATACAATATGCTTTAAAAGGGAAAAAAATCCTTCTTGGCTCTAAACGGCAACTGGATAAAATCCCTGGATCAACAGTCTACATGGCATTGCAGAAACAATGAAAATATTTTAAGAAATAAAGTGTTTCAATTTTTCTTATCATGTAAGCTTTGTCACCTTCAGCACACACTGGGTAACAACAGGCCATGTGTGTAACTAGAAGGCCTCTGACCACTACATCCAGATGTGCTTTAGTTTCTCCTTATCTTGGGCCAGTCATGAACTTTTCCCCTCGAATCACTCTATGCATCTACGCACAAGCAGTTCTTGCACTACAGTTACTGTTCCAGGGGAAAATCTCATTTCTACCATCTTGGACTCCTATCTCAATCCCACGAGTTTAGCACTGCCCAACCATTATCTAAAACCTGTTTTTAAGCCTCATGTCATCACTTTTTGCTGCTTTGAATGAGCGATCAGAGAAGAGAATTTCACCTGGACAATAGGGATGAAAAAGGGCAAAATGCATGCATATACAGCATACTATTAAATATTTGGGTTAACCCTTGCTCCCTTTGCGTCTAAAGAAGAGGAGCCCCTCACTCTATCACCCCGTACTTGGGCGGCTTTACAAGCTAGGCCTTTCGTACGGAATGTAGAGCCACTCCTCAACCCGTTCGCTCTGGGTGACCAGGTCCTGCTGTCTGTCCTCCGTAAAGCGGTACACCTTCTTCCCATCCTTACAGTCGTGCGTGCGCAATCAGACGGGACAGCAGAGAAGGGTATTTTGCCTGTTGGGTGGGATTAGCTGACTTAGAAATCAAAATAAAGTCATGTCTCTATTTTGATGAAGGGAGAGAGAGGGAGAGACAGAGACACTTGTATTCTAAATGTAGATATGGCAAAGTTCATTTCATAGGGCAGCAAAGTTTAGCTAAAACATTAGTACCATTTACAAGTCAGAGAGAAAGTTTAAAATGGGAAGGGTATAAATGAAAGCAATATGTAGTATACTACAGGTGAGATCAGAACCAGGGATGAAAAAGTCCCTTATCATGTATGCCTTATCATGTATGCCTTTTCGTCACCTTCAGCACAGCCTGGGTAACAACAAGCTATGCATGTATCTAGAAGGCCTCTGACCAGTACAGCCAGTATCCTTTAACCATTTCAGCCGCCCAGACGTGAAGCTCACGTCCGGGCGGCTGCTCTGCTGCACTCCCCTGCTCCTGCGCGCGATCGCGGGCGCGCCTCCATGTCCCCGCGGTGTCCCCCGGTAGCCCTGGGATCAGTGAAAGGGAACATGGTTCCCGATCACGGATCCCTGTCTTCCGCAGAAAACCGAAGCGCTCACCCGTGAGGCTTCGGCTCTTCTGCCCGGAAAAATTTCAGCATCCCCCTTGTACTTCCGCTTAGCGAGAAGTACAAGGAGGGAAAACAAAAATGAAGGTGGCCATCTTGTGGCCAAATAGTAAAACTACTTCTACACATTTTTACACTACAATTTACACATATAGCAACATTAAAAATTTACTGTTTATGTCCCACACCAAAATATTCCCCAAATAAAATGTTTAATAGAAAAAAAAATTAAAATTAAAAATAAAAAAAAGACATAAATAGTTACCTAAGGGTCTGAACTTTTTAAATATGCATTTGAAGGGGGTATACTACAAACATGTTTTAAATTATAAGCTTGTAAATTGTGATGGGTGCAAAACGGAAACAATGCACCTTTATTTCCAAATAAAATATTGGCGCCATACATTGTGATAGGGACAAAATTTAAATTGTATAATAACCGAGACATACGGGCAAATAAAATACATAGGTTTTAATTATGGTAGCATGGATTATTTTAGAGCTATAATGGCCGAAAACTTAGAAATAATGAATTTTTTCCATTTTTTTCTTATTAATCCTGTTAAAATGCATTTACAGTAAAGTGGCTCTTAGCAAAATGTACCACTCACAGAAAGCCCAATTAGTGGTGGAAAAAAACAAGATATAGATCAATAAATTGTGATAAGTAGTGATAAAGTTATTAGCGAATGAATGGGAGCTGAAAATTGCTCCGAAGCATAAGGTGAAAAATCCCCGTGGGCTGAAATGGTTAACTTACCTGGGGCTTCTTCCAGCCCCCTGTAGTCCTACAGGTCCCTCACTGTCCTCCCAGTCCAAGCTGTTCTGCTGCTTTACCCCTTCAAAAGCTAGCCCGCTGAGCCCCTTCATGGGCTACTGTGCATGGGCGGCCCTGGATAAGTGTCTCCTTGATCGTTCTGTGAATGCGCAGTTCCGAAGATCAATCAGTGCAAATGCAGGACGATCTAGGCGATACTTGGCTGGGACCACACATGCGCAGCAGCCACCATCAGGGATCAGGCGGCAAGCTGTCGGAGGGACACAGCAGCAAAATGGTTCGGACCAGGAGGAGAGCAGGGGACCTGAAGCAATACAACAGGCTGAAAAAGTCCCAAGTACGTTAGAGGCAGTCCTTGGATCAAAAGTCTTGAGAGTTTGACCAACACTATCAAATATACACACATACACATAACTATAAACATTCTAGAAGACATTTAAAAATGTTCATATGTTTCAAGACATGTATTTATCTTGAAATAAAAATTGCCTGCAGCACCTAGTATTAGCTGCTGGTGTAAGCAGCGGCTAATTACTAGGCCTTAAGCCCCTTAGCTTCCGAGTTCCAATGAGATCGGGCGCATTTAGCTTAGTTTGGCCGCAGGCAATGTTGTTATAACGTAAAAAATGCTCAGTGTCTCTAACTGAAATCTATATTACTCTATCTATCTACATATATATATATATATATATATATATATATATATATATATATATATATATATATACATACATATATTTTTCAAATAGATATTTATTTACATGTTTCAAAACATTTAAACATATGCATATTTTGAGCAAAATAAAAGCGCACAAATCAACACTTTTAGAATACCCAGATGATCAAGGAGGCAAATAACCCTTGCAAAGCATGATACAATATGCTTTAAAAGGGAAAAAAATCCTTCTTGCCTCTAAACGGCAACTGGATAAAATCCCTGGATCAACAGTCTACATGGCATTGCAGAAACAATGAAAATATTTTAGGAAATAAAAGTGTTTCAATTTTTCTCATCATGTAAGCTTTGTCACCTTCAGCACACACTGGGTAACAACAGGCCATGTGTGTAACTAGAAGGCCTCTGACCACTACATCCAAATGTGCTTTAGTTTCTCCTTATCTTGGGCCAGTCATGAACTTTTCCCCTCGAATCACTCTATGCATCTACGCACAAGCAGTTCTTGCACTACAGTTACTGTTCCAGGGGAAAATCTCATTTCTACCATCTTGGACTCCTATCTCAATCCCACGAGTTTAGCACTGCCCAACCATTATCTAAAACCTGTTTTTAAGCCTCATCATTTTTGCTGCTTTGAATGAGCGATCAGAGAAAAGAATTTCACCTGGACAATAGGGATGAAAAAGGGCAAAATGCATGCATATACAGCACACTATTAAATATTTGGGTTAACCCTTGCTCCCTTAGCGTCTAAAGAAGAGGAGCCCCTCACTCTATCACCCCGTACTTGGGCGGCTTTACAAGCTAGGCCTTTCGTACGGAATGTAGAGCCACTCCTCAACCCGTTCGCTCTGGGTGACCAGGTCCTGCTGTCTGTCCTCCGTAAAGCGGTACACCTTCTTCCCATCCTTACAGTCGTGCGTGCGCAATCAGACGGGACAGCAGAGAAGGGTATTTTGCCCGATGGGTGGGATTAGCTGACTTAGAAATCAAAATAAAGTCATGTCTCTATTTTATGAAGGGAGAGAGAGGGAGAGACAGAGACACTTGTATTCTAAATGTAGATATGGCAAAGTTCATTTCATAGGGCAGCAAAGTTTAGCTAAAACATTAGTACCATTTACAAGTCAGAGAGAAAGTTTAAAATGGGAAGGGTATAAATGAAAGCAATATGTAGTATACTACAGGTGAGATCAGAACCAGGGATAAAACAGTCCCTTATCATGTATGCCTTATCATGTATGCCTTTTCGTCACCTTCAGCACAGCCTGGGTAACAACAAGCTATGCATGTATCTAGAAGGCCTCTGACCAGTACAGCCAGTATCCTTTAACCATTTCAGCCGCCCAGACGTGAAGCTCACGTCCGGGCGGTTGCTCTGCTGCACTCCCCTGCTCCTGCGCGCGATCGCGGGCGCGCCTCCATGTCCCCGCGGTGTCCCCCGGTAGCCCTGGGATCAGTGAAAGGGAACATGGTTCCCGATCACGGATCCCTGTCTTCCGCAGAAAACCGAAGCGCTCACCCGTGAGGCTTCGGCTCTTCTGCCCGGAAAAATTTCAGCATCCCCCTTGTACTTCCGCTTAGCGAGAAGTACAAGGAGGGAAAACAAAAATGAAGGTGGCCATCTTGTGGCCAAATAGTAAAACTACTTCTACACATTTTTACACTACAATTTACACATATAGCAACATTAAAAATTTACTGTTTATGTCCCACACCAAAATATTCCCCAAATAAAATTTTTAATAGAAAAAAAAAATTAAAATAAAAAATAAAAAAAAGACATAAATAGTTACCTAAGGGTCTGAACTTTTTAAATATGCATTTGAAGGGGGTATACTACAAACATGTTTTAAATTATAAGCTTGTAAATTGTGATGGGTGCAAAACGGAAACAATGCACCTTTATTTCCAAATAAAATATTGGCGCCATACATTGTGATAGGGACAAAGTTTAAATGGTATAATAACCGAGACATACGGGCAAATAAAATACATAGGTTTTAATTATGGTAGCATGGATTATTTTAGAGCTATAATGGCCGAAAACTTAGAAATAATGAATTTTTTCCATTTTTTTCTTATTAATCCTTTTAAAATGCATTTACAGTAAAGTGGCTCTTAGCAAAATGTACCACCCACAGAAAGCCCAATTAGTGGTGGAAAAAAACAAGATATAGATCAATAAATTGTGATAAGTAGTGATAAAGTTATTAGCACATGAATGGGAGCTGAAAATTGCTCCGAAGCATAAGGTGAAAAATCCCAGCGGGCTGAAATGGTTAACTTACCTGGGGCTTCTTCCAGCCCCCTGTAGTCCTACAGGTCCCCCACTGTCCTCCCAGTCCAAGCTGTTCTGCTGCTTTACCCCTTCAAAAGCTAGCCCGCTGAGCCCCTTCATGGGCTACTGTGCATGGGCGGCCCTGGATAAGTGTCTCCTTGATCGTTCTGTGACTGCGCAGTTCCGAAGATCAATCAGTGCAAATGCAGGACGATCTAGGCGATACTTGGCTGGGACCACACATGCGCAGCAGCCATCATCAGGGATCAGGCGGCAAGCTGTCGGAGGGACACAGCAGCAAAATGGTTCGGACCAGGAGGAGAGCAAGGGACCTGAAGCAATACAACAGGCTGAAAAAGTCCCAAGTACGTTAGAGGCAGTCCCTGACTCCCTGGATCAAAAGTCTTGAGAGTTTAACCAACACTATCAAATATACACACATACACATAACTATAAACATTCTAGAAGACATTTAAAAATGTTCATATGTTTCAAGACATGTATTTATCTTGAAATAAAAATTGCCTGCAGCACCTAGTATTAGCTGCTGGTGTAAGCAGCGGCTAATTACTAGGCCTTAAGCCCCTTAGCTTCCGAGTTCCAATGAGATCGGGCGCATTTAACTTAGTTTGGCCGCAGGCAATGTTGTTATAACGTAAAAAATGCTCAGTGTCTGTAACTGAAATTTATATTACTCTATCTATCTAAATATATATATATATATATATATATATATATATATATATATATATATGTACACATATATTTTTCAAATAGATATTTATTTACATGTTTCAAAACATTTAAACATATGCATATTTTGAGCAAAATAAAAGCGCACAAATCAACACTTTTAGAATACCCAGATGATCAAGGAGGCAAATAACCCTTGCAAAGCATGATACAATATGCTTTAAAAGGGAAAAAAATCCTTCTTGGCTCTAAACGGCAACTGGATAAAATCCCTGGATCAACAGTCTACATGGCATTGCAGAAACAATGAAAATATTTTAAGAAATAAAGTGTTTCAATTTTTCTTATCATGTAAGCTTTGTCACCTTCAGCACACACTGGGTAACAACAGGCCATGTGTGTAACTAGAAGGCCTCTGACCACTACATCCAGATGTGCTTTAGTTTCTCCTTATCTTGGGCCAGTCATGAACTTTTCCCCTCGAATCACTCTATGCATCTACGCACAAGCAGTTCTTGCACTACAGTTACTGTTCCAGGGGAAAATCTCATTTCTACCATCTTGGACTCCTATCTCAATCCCACGAGTTTAGCACTGCCCAACCATTATCTAAAACCTGTTTTTAAGCCTCATGTCATCACTTTTTGCTGCTTTGAATGAGCGATCAGAGAAGAGAATTTCACCTGGACAATAGGGATGAAAAAGGGCAAAATGCATGCATATACAGCATACTATTAAATATTTGGCTTAACCCTTGCTCCCTTTGCGTCTAAAGAAGAGGAGCCCCTCACTCTATCACCCCGTACTTGGGCGGCTTTACAAGCTAGGCCTTTCGTACGGAATGTAGAGCCACTCCTCAACCCGTTCGCTCTGGGTGACCAGGTCCTGCTGTCTGTCCTCCGTAAAGCGGTACACCTTCTTCCCATCCTTACAGTCGTGCGTGCGCAATCAGACGGGACAGCAGAGAAGGGTATTTTGCCTGATGGGTGGGATTAGCTGACTTAGAAATCAAAATAAAGTCATGTCTCTATTTTGATGAAGGGAGAGAGAGGGAGAGACAGAGACACTTGTATTCTAAATGTAGATATGGCAAAGTTCATTTCATAGGGCAGCAAAGTTTAGCTAAAACATTAGTACCATTTACAAGTCAGAGAGAAAGTTTAAAATGGGAAGGGTATAAATGAAAGCAATATGTAGTATACTACAGGTGAGATCAGAACCAGGGATAAAACAGTCCCTTATCATGTATGCCTTATCATGTATGCCTTTTCGTCACCTTCAGCACAGCCTGGGTAACAACAAGCTATGCATGTATCTAGAAGGCCTCTGACCAGTACAGCCAGTATCCTTTAACCATTTCAGCCGCCCAGACGTGAAGCTCACGTCCGGGCGGTTGCTCTGCTGCACTCCCCTGCTCCTGCGCGCGATCGCGGGCGCGCCTCCATGTCCCCGCGGTGTCCCCCGGTAGCCCTGGGATCAGTGAAAGGGAACATGGTTCCCGATCACGGATCCCTGTCTTCCGCAGAAAACCGAAGCGCTCACCCGTGAGGCTTCGGCTCTTCTGCCCTGAAAAATTTCAGCATCCCCCTTGTACTTCCGCTTAGCGAGAAGTACAAGGAGGGAAAACAAAAATGAAGGTGGCCATCTTGTGGCCAAATAGTAAAACTACTTCTACACATTTTTACACTACAATTTACACATATAGCAACATTAAAAATTTACTGTTTATGTCCCACACCAAAATATTCCCCAAATAAAATTTTTAATAGAAAAAAAAAATTAAAATTAAAAATAAAAAAAAGACATAAATAGTTACCTAAGCGTCTGAACTTTTTAAATATGCATTTGAAGGGGGTATACTACAAACATGTTTTAAATTATAAGCTTGTAAATTGTGATGGGTGCAAAACGGAAACAATGCACCTTTATTTCCAAATAAAATATTGGCGCCATACATTGTGATAGGGACAAAGTTTAAATGGTATAATAACCGAGACATACGGGCAAATAAAATACATAGGTTTTAATTATGGTAGCATGGATTATTTTAGAGCTATAATGGCCGAAAACTTAGAAATAATGCATTTTTTCCATTTTTTTCTTATTAATCCTTTTAAAATGCATTTACAGTAAAGTGGCTCTTAGCAAAATGTACCACCCACAGAAAGCCCAATTAGTGGTGGAAAAAAACAAGATATAGATCAATAAATTGTGATAAGTAGTGATAAAGTTATTAGCACATGAATGGGAGCTGAAAATTGCTCCGAAGCATAAGGTGAAAAATCCCAGCGGGCTGAAATGGTTAACTTACCTGGGGCTTCTTCCAGCCCCCTGTAGTCCTACAGGTCCCCCACTGTCCTCCCAGTCCAAGCTGTTCTGCTGCTTTACCCCTTCAAAAGCTAGCCCGCTGAGCCCCTTCATGGGCTACTGTGCATGGGCGGCCCTGGATAAGTGTCTCCTTGATCGTTCTGTGACTGCGCAGTTCCGAAGATCAATCAGTGCAAATGCAGGACGATCTAGGCGATACTTGGCTGGGACCACACATGCGCAGCAGCCATCATCAGGGATCAGGCGGCAAGCTGTCGGAGGGACACAGCAGCAAAATGGTTCGGACCAGGAGGAGAGCAAGGGACCTGAAGCAATACAACAGGCTGAAAAAGTCCCAAGTACGTTAGAGGCAGTCCCTGACTCCCTGGATCAAAAGTCTTGAGAGTTTAACCAACACTATCAAATATACACACATACACATAACTATAAACATTCTAGAAGACATTTAAAAATGTTCATATGTTTCAAGACATGTATTTATCTTGAAATAAAAATTGCCTGCAGCACCTAGTATTAGCTGCTGGTGTAAGCAGCGGCTAATTACTAGGCCTTAAGCCCCTTAGCTTCCGAGTTCCAATGAGATCGGGCGCATTTAACTTAGTTTGGCCGCAGGCAATGTTGTTATAACGTAAAAAATGCTCAGTGTCTGTAACTGAAATTTATATTACTCTATCTATCTAAATATATATATATATATATATATATATATGTACACATATATTTTTCAAATAGATATTTATTTACATGTTTCAAAACATTTAAACATATGCATATTTTGAGCAAAATAAAAGCGCACAAATCAACACTTTTAGAATACCCAGATGATCAAGGAGGCAAATAACCCTTGCAAAGCATGATACAATATGCTTTAAAAGGGAAAAAAATCCTTCTTGGCTCTAAACGGCAACTGGATAAAATCCCTGGATCAACAGTCTACATGGCATTGCAGAAACAATGAAAATATTTTAAGAAATAAAGTGTTTCAATTTTTCTTATCATGTAAGTTTTGTCACCTTCAGCACACACTGGGTAACAACAGGCCATGTGTGTAACTAGAAGGCCTCTGACCACTACATCCAGATGTGCTTTAGTTTCTCCTTATCTTGGGCCAGTCATGAACTTTTCCCCTCGAATCACTCTATGCATCTACGCACAAGCAGTTCTTGCACTACAGTTACTGTTCCAGGGGAAAATCTCATTTCTACCATCTTGGACTCCTATCTCAATCCCACGAGTTTAGCACTGCCCAACCATTATCTAAAACCTGTTTTTAAGCCTCATGTCATCACTTTTTGCTGCTTTGAATGAGCGATCAGAGAAGAGAATTTCACCTGGACAATAGGGATGAAAAAGGGCAAAATGCATGCATATACAGCATACTATTAAATATTTGGGTTAACCCTTGCTCCCTTTGCGTCTAAAGAAGAGGAGCCCCTCACTCTATCACCCCGTACTTGGGCGGCTTTACAAGCTAGGCCTTTCGTACGGAATGTAGAGCCACTCCTCAACCCGTTCGCTCTGGGTGACCAGGTCCTGCTGTCTGTCCTCCGTAAAGCGGTACACCTTCTTCCCATCCTTACAGTCGTGCGTGCGCAATCAGACGGGACAGCAGAGAAGGGTATTTTGCCTGTTGGGTGGGATTAGCTGACTTAGAAATCAAAATAAAGTCATGTCTCTATTTTGATGAAGGGAGAGAGAGGGAGAGACAGAGACACTTGTATTCTAAATGTAGATATGGCAAAGTTCATTTCATAGGGCAGCAAAGTTTAGCTAAAACATTAGTACCATTTACAAGTCAGAGAGAAAGTTTAAAATGGGAAGGGTATAAATGAAAGCAATATGTAGTATACTACAGGTGAGATCAGAACCAGGGATGAAAAAGTCCCTTATCATGTATGCCTTATCATGTATGCCTTTTCGTCACCTTCAGCACAGCCTGGGTAACAACAAGCTATGCATGTATCTAGAAGGCCTCTGACCAGTACAGCCAGTATCCTTTAACCATTTCAGCCGCCCAGACGTGAAGCTCACGTCCGGGCGGCTGCTCTGCTGCACTCCCCTGCTCCTGCGCGCGATCGCGGGCGCGCCTCCATGTCCCCGCGGTGTCCCCCGGTAGCCCTGGGATCAGTGAAAGGGAACATGGTTCCCGATCACGGATCCCTGTCTTCCGCAGAAAACCGAAGCGCTCACCCGTGAGGCTTCGGCTCTTCTGCCCGGAAAAATTTCAGCATCCCCCTTGTACTTCCGCTTAGCGAGAAGTACAAGGAGGGAAAACAAAAATGAAGGTGGCCATCTTGTGGCCAAATAGTAAAACTACTTCTACACATTTTTACACTACAATTTACACATATAGCAACATTAAAAATTTACTGTTTATGTCCCACACCAAAATATTCCCCAAATAAAATGTTTAATAGAAAAAAAAATTAAAATTAAAAATAAAAAAAGACATAAATAGTTACCTAAGGGTCTGAACTTTTTAAATATGCATTTGAAGGGGGTATACTACAAACATGCTTTAAATTATAAGCTTGTAAATTGTGATGGGTGCAAAACGGAAACAATGCACCTTTATTTCCAAATAAAATATTGGCGCCATACATTGTGATAGGGACAAAATTTAAATTGTATAATAACCGAGACATACGGGCAAATAAAATACATAGGTTTTAATTATGGTAGCATGGATTATTTTAGAGCTATAATGGCCGAAAACTTAGAAATAATGAATTTTTTCCATTTTTTTCTTATTAATCCTGTTAAAATGCATTTACAGTAAAGTGGCTCTTAGCAAAATGTACCACCCACAGAAAGCCCAATTAGTGGTGGAAAAAAACAAGATATAGATCAATAAATTGTGATAAGTAGTGATAAAGTTATTAGCGAATGAATGGGAGCTGAAAATTGCTCCGAAGCATAAGGTGAAAAATCCCCGTGGGCTGAAATGGTTAACTTACCTGGGGCTTCTTCCAGCCCCCTGTAGTCCTACAGGTCCCTCACTGTCCTCCCAGTCCAAGCTGTTCTGCTGCTTTACCCCTTCAAAAGCTAGCCCGCTGAGCCCCTTCATGGGCTACTGTGCATGGGCGGCCCTGGATAAGTGTCTCCTTGATCGTTCTGTGAATGCGCAGTTCCGAAGATCAATCAGTGCAAATGCAGGACGATCTAGGCGATACTTGGCTGGGACCACACATGCGCAGCAGCCACCATCAGGGATCAGGCGGCAAGCTGTCGGAGGGACACAGCAGCAAAATGGTTCGGACCAGGAGGAGAGCAGGGGACCTGAAGCAATACAACAGGCTGAAAAAGTCCCAAGTACGTTAGAGGCAGTCCTTGGATCAAAAGTCTTGAGAGTTTGACCAACACTATCAAATATACACACATACACATAACTATAAACATTCTAGAAGACATTTAAAAATGTTCATATGTTTCAAGACATGTATTTATCTTGAAATAAAAATTGCCTGCAGCACCTAGTATTAGCTGCTGGTGTAAGCAGCGGCTAATTACTAGGCCTTAAGCCCCTTAGCTTCCGAGTTCCAATGAGATCGGGCGCATTTAACTTAGTTTGGCCGCAGGCAATGTTGTTATAACGTAAAAAATGCTCAGTGTCTCTAACTGAAATCTATATTACTCTATCTATCTACATATATATATATATATATATATATATATATATATATATATATATATATACATACATATATTTTTCAAATAGATATTTATTTACATGTTTCAAAACATTTAAACATATGCATATTTTGAGCAAAATAAAAGCGCACAAATCAACACTTTTAGAATACCCAGATGATCAAGGAGGCAAATAACCCTTGCAAAGCATGATACAATATGCTTTAAAAGGGAAAAAAATCCTTCTTGCCTCTAAACGGCAACTGGATAAAATCCCTGGATCAACAGTCTACATGGCATTGCAGAAACAATGAAAATATTTTAGGAAATAAAAGTGTTTCAATTTTTCTCATCATGTAAGCTTTGTCACCTTCAGCACACACTGGGTAACAACAGGCCATGTGTGTAACTAGAAGGCCTCTGACCACTACATCCAAATGTGCTTTAGTTTCTCCTTATCTTGGGCCAGTCATGAACTTTTCCCCTCGAATCACTCTATGCATCTACGCACAAGCAGTTCTTGCACTACAGTTACTGTTCCAGGGGAAAATCTCATTTCTACCATCTTGGACTCCTATCTCAATCCCACGAGTTTAGCACTGCCCAACCATTATCTAAAACCTGTTTTTAAGCCTCATCATTTTTGCTGCTTTGAATGAGCGATCAGAGAAGAGAATTTCACCTGGACAATAGGGATGAAAAAGGGCAAAATGCATGCATATACAGCACACTATTAAATATTTGGGTTAACCCTTGCTCCCTTTGCGTCTAAAGAAGAGGAGCCCCTCACTCTATCACCCCGTACTTGGGCGGCTTTACAAGCTAGGCCTTTCGTACGGAATGTAGAGCCACTCCTCAACCCGTTCGCTCTGGGTGACCAGGTCCTGCTGTCTGTCCTCCGTAAAGCGGTACACCTTCTTCCCATCCTTACAGTCGTGCGTGCGCAATCAGACGGGACAGCAGAGAAGGGTATTTTGCCCGATGGGTGGGATTAGCTGACTTAGAAATCAAAATAAAGTCATGTCTCTATTTTATGAAGGGAGAGAGAGGGAGAGACAGAGACACTTGTATTCTAAATGTAGATATGGCAAAGTTCATTTCATAGGGCAGCAAAGTTTAGCTAAAACATTAGTACCATTTACAAGTCAGAGAGAAAGTTTAAAATGGGAAGGGTATAAATGAAAGCAATATGTAGTATACCACAGGTGAGATCAGAACCAGGGATGAAAAAGTCCCTTATCATGTATGCCTTATCATGTATGCCTTTTCGTCACCTTCAGCACAGCCTGGGTAACAACAAGCCATGCATGTATATAGAAGGCCTCTGACCAGTACAGCCAGTATCCTTTAACCATTTCAGCCACCCAGACATGAAGCTCACGTCCGGGCGGCAGCTCTGCTGCACTCCTCCCGCCTGCACGCGATCGCGGGCGCGCCTCCATGTCCCCGCGGTGTCCCCCGGTAGCCCTGGGATCAGTGAAAGGGAACATGGTTCCCGATCACGGATCCCTGTCCGCCGCAGAAAAACCGAAGCGCTCACCCGTGAGGCTTCGGCTCTTCTGCCCGGAAAAATTTCAGCATCCCCCTTGTACTTCCGCTTAGCGAGAAGTACAAGGAGGGAAAACAAAAATGAATGTGGCCATCTTGTGGCCAAATAGCAAAACTACTTCTACACATTTTTACACTACAATTTACACATATAGCAACATTAAAAATGTACTGTTTATGTCCCACACCAAAATATTCCCCAAATAAAATTTTTAATAGAAAAAAAAATTAAAATTAAAAATAAAAAAAAAGACATTAATAGTTACCTAAGGGTCTGAACTTTTTAAATATGCATTTGAAGGGGGTATACTACAAACATGTTTTAAATTATAAGCTTGTAAATTGTGATGGGTGCAAAACGGAAACAATGCACCTTTATTTCCAAATAAAATATTGGCGCCATACATTGTGATAGGGACAAAATTTAAATGGTATAATAACCGAGACATACGGGCAAATAAAATACATAGGTTTTAATTATGGTAGCATGGATTATTTTAGAGCTATAATGGCCGAAATCTTAGAAATAATGAATTTTTTCCATTTTTTTCTTATTAATCCTGTTAAAATGCATTTACAGTAAAGTGGCTCTTAGCAAAATGTACCACCCACAGAAAGCCCAATAAGTGGTGGAAAAAACAAGATATAGATCAATAAATTGTGATAAGTAGTGATAAAGTTATTAGCGCATAAATGAGAGCTGAAAATTGCTCCGAAGCATAAGGTGAAAAATCCCCGCGGGCTGAAATGGTTAACTTACCTGGGGCTTCTTCCAGCCCCCTGTAGTCCTACAGGTCCCTCACTGTCCTCCCAGTCCAAGCTGTTCTGCTGCTTTACCCCTTCAAAAGCTAGCCCGCTGAGCCCCTTCATGGGCTACTGTGCATGGTCGGCCCTGGATAAGTGTCTCCTTGATCGTTCTGTGAATGCGCAGTTCCGAAGATCAATCAGTGCAAATGCAGGACGATCTAGGCGATACTTGGCTGGGACCACACATGCACAGCAGCCATCATCAGGGATCAGGCGGCAAGCTGTCGGAGGGACACAGCAGCAAAATGGTTCGGACCAGGAGGAGAGCAAGGGACCTGAAGCAATACAACAGGCTGAAAAAGTCCCAAGTACGTTAGAGGCAGTCCCTGGATCAAAAGTCTTGAGAGTTTGACCAACACTATCAAATATACACACATACACATAACTATAAACATTCTAGAAGACATTTAAAAATGTCCATATGTTTCAAGACATGTATTTATCTTGAAATAAAAATTGCCTGCAGCACCTAGTATTAGCTGCTGGTGTAAGCAGCGGCTAATTACTAGGCCTTAAGCCCCTTAGCTTCCGAGTTCCAATGAGATCGGGCGCATTTAACTTAGTTTGGCCGCAGGCAATGTTGTTATAACGTAAAAAATGCTCAGTGTCTGTAACTGAAATTTATATTACTCTTTCTATTTACATAAATAAATAAATATATATATATATATATATATATATATATATATATATATATATATATATATACATATATTTTTCAAATAGATATTTATTTACATGTTTCAAAACATTTAAACATATGCATATTTTGAGCAAAATAAAAGCGCACAAATCAACACTTTTAGAATACCCAGATGATCAAGGAGGCAAATAACCCTTGCAAAGCATGATACAATATGCTTTAAAAGGGAAAAAAATCCTTCTTGGCTCTAAACGGCAACTGGATAAAATCCCTGGATCAACAGTCTACATGGCATTGCAGAAACAATGAAAATATTTTAAGAAATAAAGTGTTTCAATTTTTCTTATCATGTAAGCTTTGTCACCTTCAGCACACACTGGGTAACAACAGGCCATGTGTGTAACTAGAAGGCCTCTGACCACTACATCCAGATGTGCTTTAGTTTCTCCTTATCTTGGGCCAGTCATGAACTTTTCCCCTCGAATCACTCTATGCATCTACGCACAAGCAGTTCTTGCACTACAGTTACTGTTCCAGGGGAAAATCTCATTTCTACCATCTTGGACTCCTATCTCAATCCCACGAGTTTAGCACTGCCCAACCATTATCTAAAACCTGTTTTTAAGCCTCATGTCATCACTTTTTGCTGCTTTGAATGAGCGATCAGAGAAGAGAATTTCACCTGGACAATAGGGATGAAAAAGGGCAAAATGCATGCATATACAGCATACTATTAAATATTTGGGTTAACCCTTGCTCCCTTTGCATCTAAAGAAGAGGAGCCCCTCACTCTATCACCCCGTACTTGGGCGGCTTTACAAGCTAGGCCTTTCGTACGGAATGTAGAGCCACTCCTCAACCCGTTCGCTCTGGGTGACCAGGTCCTGCTGTCTGTCCTCCGTAAAGCGGTACACCCTCTTCCCATCCTTACAGTCGTGCGTGCGCAATCAGACGGGACAGCAGAGAAGGGTATTTTGCCTGATGGGTGGGATTAGCTGACTTAGAAATCAAAATAAAGTCATGTCTCTATTTTGATGAAGGGAGAGAGAGGGAGAGACAGAGACACTTGTATTCTAAATGTAGATATGGCAAAGTTCATTTCATAGGGCAGCAAAGTTTAGCTAAAACATTAGTACCATTTACAAGTCAGAGAGAAAGTTTAAAATGGGAAGGGTATAAATGAAAGCAATATGTAGTATACTACAGGTGAGATCAGAACCAGGGATAAAACAGTCCCTTATCATGTATGCCTTATCATGTATGCCTTTTCGTCACCTTCAGCACAGCCTGGGTAACAATAAGCTATGCATGTATATAGAAGGCCTCTGACCAGTACAGCCAGTATCCTTTAACCATTTCAGCCGCCCAGACGTGAAGCTCACGTCCGGGCGGCTGCTCTGCTGCACTCCCCTGCTCCTGCGCGCGATCGCGGGCGCGCCTCCATGTCCCCGCGGTGTCCCCCGGTAGCCCTGGGATCAGTGAAAGGGAACATGGTTCCCGATCACGGATCCCTGTCTTCCGCAGAAAACCGAAGCGCTCACCCGTGAGGCTTCGGCTCTTCTGCCCGGAAAAATTTCAGCATCCCCCTTGTACTTCCGCTTAGCGAGAAGTACAAGGAGGGAAAACAAAAATGAAGGTGGCCATCTTGTGGCCAAATAGTAAAACTACTTCTACACATTTTTACACTACAATTTACACATATAGCAACATTAAAAATTTGCTGTTTATGTCCCACACCAAAATATTCCCCAAATAAAATGTTTAATAGAAAAAAAAAAATTAAAATTAAAAATAAAAAAAAGACATAAATAGTTACCTAAGGGTCTGAACTTTTTAAATATGCATTTGAAGGGGGTATACTACAAACATGTTTTAAATTATAAGCTTGTAAATTGTGATGGGTGCAAAACGGAAACAATGCACCTTTATTTCCAAATAAAATATTGGCGCCATACATTGTGATAGGGACAAAATTTAAATTGTATAATAACCGAGACATACGGGAAAATAAAATACATAGGTTTTAATTATGGTAGCATGGATTATTTTAGAGCTATAATGGCCGAAAACTTAGAAATAATGAATTTTTTCCATTTTTTTCTTATTAATCCTGTTAAAATGCATTTACAGTAAAGTGGCTCTTAGCAAAATGTACCACCCACAGAAAGCCCAATTAGGGGTGGAAAAAAACAAGATATAGATCAATAAATTGTGATAACTAGTGATAAAGTTATTAGCGAATGAATGGGAGCTGAAAATTGCTCCGAAGCATAAGGTGAAAAATCCCCGTGGGCTGAAATGGTTAACTTACCTGGGGCTTCTTCCAGCCCCCTGTAGTCCTACAGGTCCCTCACTGTCCTCCCAGTCCAAGCTGTTCTGCTGCTTTACCCCTTCAAAAGCTAGCCCGCTGAGCCCCTTCATGGGCTACTGTGCATAGGCGGCCCTGGATAAGTGTCTCCTTGATCGTTCTGTGAATGCGCAGTTCCGAAGATCAATCAGTGCAAATGCAGGACGATCTAGGCGATACTTGGCTGGGACCACACATGCACAGCAGCCATCATCAGGGATCAGGCGGCAAGCTGTCGGAGGGACACAGCAGCAAAATGGTTCGGACCAGGAGGAGAGCAAGGGACCTGAAGCAATACAACAGGCTGAAAAAGTCCCAAGTACGTTAGAGGCAGTCCCTGGATCAAAAGTCTTGAGAGTTTGACCAACACTATCAAATATACACACATACACATAACTATAAACATTCTAGAAGACATTTAAAAATGTCCATATGTTTCAAGACATGTATTTATCTTGAAATAAAAATTGCCTGCAGCACCTAGTATTAGCTGCTGGTGTAAGCAGCGGCTAATTACTAGGCCTTAAGCCCCTTAGCTTCCGAGTTCCAATGAGATCGGGCGCATTTAACTTAGTTTGGCCGCAGGCAATGTTGTTATAACGTAATAAATGCTCAGTGTCTGTAACTGAAATTTATATTACTCTATCTACCTACATAAATATATATATATATATATATATATATATATATATATATATATATATATATATACACATATATTTTTCAAATAGATATTTATTTACATGTTTCAAAACATTTAAACATATGCATATTTTGAGCAAAATAAAAGCGCACAAATCAACACTTTTAGAATACCCAGATGATCAAGGAGGCAAATAACCCTTGCAAAGCATGATACAATATGCTTTAAAAGGGAAAAAAATCCTTCTTGGCTCTAAACGGCAACTGGATAAAATCCCTGGATCAACAGTCTACATGGCATTGCAGAAACAATGAAAATATTTTAAGAAATAAAGTGTTTCAATTTTTCTTATCATGTAAGCTTTGTCACCTTCAGCACACACTGGGTAACAACAGGCCATGTGTGTAACTAGAAGGCCTCTGACCACTACATCCAGATGTGCTTTAGTTTCTCCTTATCTTGGGCCAGTCATGAACTTTTCCCCTCGAATCACTCTATGCATCTACGCACAAGCAGTTCTTGCACTACAGTTACTGTTCCAGGGGAAAATCTCATTTCTACCATCTTGGACTCCTATCTCAATCCCATGAGTTTAGCACTGCCCAACCATTATCTAAAACCTGTTTTTAAGCCTCATGTCATCACTTTTTGCTGCTTTGAATGAGCGATCAGAGAAGAGAATTTCACCTGGACAATAGGGATGAAAAAGGGCAAAATGCATGCATATACAGCATACTATTAAATATTTGGGTTAACCCTTGCTCCCTTTGCATCTAAAGAAGAGGAGCCCCTCACTCTATCACCCCGTACTTGGGCGGCTTTACAAGCTAGGCCTTTCATACGGAATGTAGAGCCACTCCTCAACCCGTTCGCTCCGGGTGACCAGGTCCTGCTGTCTGTCCTCCGTAAAGCGGTACACCTTCTTCCCATCCTTACAGTCGTGCGTGCGCAATCAGACGGGACAGCAGAGAAGGGTATTTTGCCTGATGGGTGGGATTAGCTGACTTAGAAATCAAAATAAAGTCATGTCTCTATTTTGATGAAGGGAGAGAGAGGGAGAGACAGAGACACTTGTATTCTAAATGTAGATATGGCAAAGTTCATTTCATAGGGCAGCAAAGTTTAGCAAAAACATTATTACCATTTACAAGTCAGAGAGAAAGTTTAAAATTGGAAGGGTATAGATGAAAGCAATATCTAGTATACTACAGGTGAGATCAGAACCAGGGATGAAAAAGTCCCTTATCATGTATGCCTTATCATGTATGCCTTTCGTCACCTTCAGCACAGCCTGGGTAACAACAAGCCATGCATGTATCTAGAAGGCCTCTGACCAGTACAGCCAGTATCCTTTAACCATTTCAGCCGCCCAGACGTGAAGCTCACGTCTGGGCGGCTGCTCTGCTGCGCTCCCCCGCTCCTGCGCGCGATCGCGCCTCCATGTCCCCGCGGTGTCCCCCGGTAAACCTGGGATCAGTGAAAGGGAACATGGTTCCCGATCACGGATCCCTGTCCCCCGCAGAAAAACCTCACCCGTGAGGCTTCGGCTCTTCTGCCCGGAAAAATGTCAGCATCCCCCTTGTACTTCCGCTTAGCGAGAAGTACAAGGAGGGAAAACAAAAATGAAGGTGGCCATCTTGTGGCCAAATAGTAAAACTAGTTCTACACATTTTTACACTACAATTTACACATATAGCAACATTAAAAATTTACTGTTTATGTCCCACACCAAAATATTCCCCAAATAAAATTTTTAATAGAAAAAAAAATTAAAATTAAAAATAAAAAAAAGACATAAATAGTTACCTAAGGGTCTGAACTTTTTAAATATGCATTTGAAGGGGGTATACTACAAACATGTTTTAAATTATAAGCTTGTAAATAGTGTTGGGTGCAAAACGGAAACAATGCACCTTTATTTCCAAATAAAATATTGGCGCCATACATTGTGATAGGGACAAAATTTTAATGGTATAATAACCGAGACATACGGGCAAATAAAATACATAGGTTTTAATTATGGTAGCATGGATTATTTTAGAGCTATAATGGCCGAAAACTTAGAAATAATGAATTTTTTCCATTTTTTTCTTATTAATCCTGTTAAAATGCATTTACAGTAAAGTGGCTCTTAGCAAAATGTACCACCCACAGAAAGCCCAATTAGTGGCGGAAAAAACAAGATATAGATCAATAAATTGTGATAAGTAGTGATAAAGTTATTAGTGAATGAATGGGAGCTGAAAATTGCTCCGAAGCATAAGGTGAAAAATCCCCGCGGGCTGAAATGGTTAACTTACCTGGGGCTTCTTCCAGCCCCCTGTAGTCCTACAGGTCCCTCACTGTCCTCCCAGTCCAAGCTGTTCTGCTGCTTTACCCCTTCAAAAGCTAGCCCGCTGAGCCCCTTCATGGGCTACTGTGCATGGGCGGCCCTGGATAAGTGTCTCCTTGATCGTTCTGTGAATGCGCAGTTCCGAAGATCAATCAATGCAAATGCAGGACGATCTAGGCGATACTTGACTGGGACCACACATGCGCAGCAGCCATCATCAGGGATCAGGCGGCAAGCTGTCGGAGGGACACAGCAGCAAAATGGTTCGGACCAGGAGGAGAGCAAGGGACCTGAAGCGATACAACAGGCTGAAAAAGTCCCAAGTACGTTAGAGGCAGTCCTTGGATCAAAAGTCTTGAGAGTTTGACCAACACTATCAAATATACACACATACACATAACTATAAACATTCTAGAAGACATTTAAAAATGTCCATATGTTTCAAGACATGTACTTATCTAGAAATAAAAATTGCCTGCAGCACCTAGTATTAGCTGCTGGTGTAAGCAGCGGCTAATTACTAGGCCTTAAGCCCCTTAGCTTCCGAGTTCCAATGAGATCGGGCGCATTTAACTTAGTTTGGCCGCAGGCAATGTTGTTATAACGTAAAAAATGCTCAGTGTCTCTAACTGAAATCTATATTACTCTATCTATCTACATAAATATAAATATATATATATATATACATACATATATTTTTCAAATAGATATTTATTTACATGTTTCAAAACATTTAAACATATGCATATTTTGAGAAAAATAAAAGCGCACAAATCAACACTTTTAGAATACCCAGATGATCAAGGAGGCAAATAACCCTTGCAAAGCATGATACAATATGCTTTAAAAGGGAAAAAAATCCTTCTTGGCTCTAAACGGCAACTGGATAAAATCCCTGGATCAACAGTCTACATGGCATTGCAGAAACAATGAAAATATTTTAGGAAATAAAAGTGTTTCAATTTTTCTTATCATGTAAGCTTTGTCACCTTCAGCACACACTGGGTAACAACAGGCCATGTGTGTAACTAGAAGGCCTCTGACCACTACATCCAGATGTGCTTTAGTTTCTCCTTATCTTGGGCCAGTCATGAACTTTTCCCCTCGAATCACTCTATGCATCTACGCACAAGCAGTTCTTGCACTACAGTTACTGTTCCAGGGGAAAATCTCCTTTCTACCATCTTGGACTCCTATCTCAATTCCACGAGTTTAGCACTGCCCAACCATTATCTAAAACCTGTTTTTAAGCCTCATGTCATCATTTTTGCTGCTTTGAATGAGCGATCAGAGAAGAGAATTTCACCTGGACAATAGGGATGAAAAAGGGCAAAATGCATGCATATACAGCACACTATTAAATATTTGGGTTAACCCTTGCTCCCTTTGCGTCTAAAGAAGAGGAGCCCCTCACTCTATCACCCCGTACTTGGGCGGCTTTACAAGCTAGGCCTTTCGTACGGAATGTAGAGCCACTCCTCAACCCGTTCGCTCTGGGTGACCAGGTCCTGCTTTCTGTCCTCCGTAAAGCGGTACACCTTCTTCCCATCCTTACAGTCGTGCGTGCGCAATCAGACGGGACAGCAGAGAAGGGTATTTTGCCTGATGGGTGGGATTAGCTGACTTAGAAATCAAAATAAAGTCATGTCTCTATTTTGATGAACAATTTTGTAGTAGGGGTGGATGAACACCCTGTAGAAAAAGTCACAGGAGACAAAAAACGGGAGCCCAGTAGTGCAATATGTCAATGACCACAATAAAAGAAAATAAATTAAAAGCACTACTCACAAAGGGAGGTTGCTTGGGGCAACCAACCACAGGAAGCAGGTGGAGACAATAAACCCGACTCCACTCGGGGTGGTCCTAGCCAGAACCGGAAGGATGGTCGCTCTCTTAGTGGAAAAAAGGGGACAGAGTCCACTGTGGGGACTCCACTGGTGGTCTGCCACCTCCCCTCGGACAGGATGTGTTCGGGGGTATACTTAGCACGTAAAAGGGAAAGAGGCGCCCTGATATAATAAAAGCATCTAAAATCAGCTTAAAATCGAAAAGTGATATGAGGTAGCTTACCTCAATGACGAAACCTCTGTAGTTAATACAAGGGATTTTTATTAGCACAGGCAACGCGTTTCGCGGGTCTCAGCCCGCTTCATCAGGCCAGTAAAAGTGCCTACAATAGCAACAAGAACTCCTCAATATACTTGTACATGTATATCAAACATAATAGTAAAAAATGTTCTACCAAGATCATAAACATTGCATCATATCATATTGATCAAATTTTTAGATGCGTTTTTGTACATACATAATGTTTTTTTATAAATTATTATTATGTAAGAAAGAGTAATACTGGTGATAATCGTTAGCAGTAAAGATACTAATCGCAATAAAGGAGGAAAACTTAATGGGCCTGATTCACAAAGCGGCGCAAACCGTCCAGCACGGGCGCGCCAAAACAGCCAGCACGTGAAGCGCCGCCCGCGGACCGCCGCGCGCGCAAAACGCCACGACCCGCGCGATCGCGGACCCCCGCGAACCGCGGCAAACCGCACACGCAAAAGCCCGCAACCACACGAACCACGGCACCCCGCGCGCGCAACAGCCCGCGAACGGCACCCCACACGCCAACCGCCCAGCACACCCACGCCAAACAGCCCGCACCGCCCCGCGAACCAGGGAGTAAATTCAATAATAATTATAATAATAATAGTAGTCGCTGCTTTATAAAAATAAATAATAAGTATCAACATTGTTGGTAATATTAAGAATCCATAGTAAAAGTATATCGCTCATAAAATCATAATATAAATTTGTATAAACACAAATAACAATTAGGACTTGGCCAGCTATTGAATATAAATATACATAAAGTCAAACTAAGGTGGTATCTCACAGCTACATAAGCTATTCGATCACAGCACTAGTTGCTCTTTAAAAAATAGACTGGTCACAAATAGGCTAAAAGAAAAGACACAGTATTTCATTGTGCTAAGTTTGAGTATGGTGGGTGAACAGCAGGGGGAGCGTTAGGTGGTCTGAAGGAATGAGGGTCAGAGCACTTATGTATATTTATATTCAATAGCTGGCCAAGTCCTAATTGTTATTTGTGTTTATACAAATTTATATTATGATTTTATGAGCGATATACTTTTACTATGGATTCTTAATATTACCAACAATGTTGATACTTATTATTTATTTTTATAAAGCAGCGACTACTATTATTATTATAATTATTATTGAATTTACTCCCTGGTTCGCGGGGCGGTGCGGGCTGTTTGGCGTGGGTGTGCTGGGCGGTTGGCGTGTGGGGTGCCGTTCGCGGGCTGTTGCGCGCGCGGGGTGCCGTGGTTCGTGTGGTTGCGGGCTTTTGCGTGTGCGGTTTGCCGCGGTTCGCGGGGGTCCGCGATCGCGCGGGTCGTGGCGTTTTGCGCGTGCGGCGGTCCGCGGGCGGCGCTTCACGTGCTGGCTGTTTTGGCGCGCCCGTGCTGGACGGTTTGCGCCGCTTTGTGAATCAGGCCCATTAAGTTTTCCTCCTTTATTGCGATTAGTATCTTTACTGCTAACGATTATCACCAGTATTACTCTTTCTTACATAATAATAATTTATAAAAAAACATTATGTATGTACAAAAACGCATCTAAAAATTTGATCAATATGATATGATGCAATGTTTATGATCTTGGTAGAACATTTTTTACTATTATGTTTGATATACATGTACAAGTATATTGAGGAGTTCTTGTTGCTATTGTAGGCACTTTTACTGGCCTGATGAAGCGGGCTGAGACCCGCGAAACGCGTTGCCTGTGCTAATAAAAATCCCTTGTATTAACTACAGAGGTTTCGTCATTGAGGTAAGCTACCTCATATCACTTTTCGATTTTAAGCTGATTTTAGATGCTTTTATTATATCAGGGCGCCTCTTTCCCTTTTACGTGCTATTTTGATGAAGGGAGAGAGAGGGAGAGACAGAGACACTTGTATTCTAAATGTAGATATGGCAAAGTTCATTTCATAGGGCAGCAAAGTTTAGCTAAAACATTAGTACCATTTACAAGTCAGAGAGAAAGTTTAAAATGGGAAGGGTATAAATGAAAGCAATATGTAGTATACTACAGGTGAGATCAGAACCAGGGATAAAAAAGTCCCTTATCATGTATGCCTTATCATGTATGCCTTTTCGTCACCTTCAGCACAGCCTGGGTAACAACAAGCCATGCATGTATCTAGAAGGCCTCTGACCAGTACAGCCAGTATCCTTTAACCATTTCAGCCGCCCAGACATGAAGCTCACGTCCGGGCGGCTGCTCTGCTGCACTGCTCCCGCCTGCACGCAATCGCGGGCATGCCTCCATGTCCCCGCGGTGTCCCCCGGTAGCCCTGGGATCAGTGAAAGGGAACATGGTTCCCGATCACGGATCCCTGTCCCCCGCAGAAAAACCGAAGCGCTCACCCGTGAGGCTTTGGCTCTTCTGCCCGGAAAAATTTCAGCATCCCCCTTGTACTTCCGCTTAGCGAGAAGTACAAGGAGGGAAAACAAAAATGAAGGTGGCCATCTTGTGGCCAAATAGTAAAACTACTTCTACACATTTTTACATTACAATTTACACATATAGCAACATTAAAAATTTACTGTTTATGTCTCACACCAAAATATTCCCCAAATAAAATTTTTAATAGAAAAAAAAAATTAAAATTAAAAATAAAAAAAAGACATAAATAGTTACCTAAGGGTCTGAACTTTTAAAATATGCATTTGAAGGTGGTATACTACAAACATGTTTTAAATTATAAGAGAACACTGCCACTTGCTACAATGTGTAGCGGTTTTTGCAAAACAGCTAGCGGTTTGCCATGAGCGGGAATCGCGCGATTCCCGCTCAGGTGTGAATGAGCCCTAAAGGATGCACTACCCTCACTAAACCCTGCATTTTCCCACAGTAGCCAAGCCTCCGCCCACTACCAACCACACTAAATCCAGGAGGGGGGATTCTGTACTGAGTTGAAGGTTTACTGCCAGTTTTTAATTGTTCTCTCATTATAATCCCCATAACTTTCATTTCAGTAGCCTGTTGTGCAGAAGAGTGAACAATGTATAAACATGCAAATAGAGACTGGAGCAATATGAGGGCCCATTTCCACTATCGCGAATTTGCATGTGTTTTTCGCATGCAAATTCGCATAGCAATACAAGTGAATGGGACTGTTTTCACTTGTCAGGATTCCTTTGCGTTTTTCTGTGCAGAAAAAATTCGCATGGCAGAGCCATCAGAATTCGCATACCGCATACCGCTATGCGAATCGCATACAATGTATTTAATAGGAAATTTGCATGAGGTTTGAGTATGCGAATGTTCATGCGAATTCGCATAGAAACAATAGAAAAGCACACCAGCACTGCCATGGTTAAATTCGCATGCATCGTCATCCATGCGAATTCGCATGAAAATTCGTATGCATCCGCATGCGAATTTTTAGCACGGCGATTCGCACCACACAAGTGGAAATGCAGCCTGAAGCCTGACATTACTACCTCATATGCAGTTAGGGCTTGTTCACACTAAGGGCGCTTTTGCCTTTAAGCGCTGGCGATTTTCAAAATCACCCTAAAAGCGCTTGTGCAATGATTCCCTATGAGAGTGTTTACATCTGAGCGCTTCGAATCCGATCTGCTCACCAAAGCGGTGCCTGTACCATTTATGGGGCGATTTGCGACGCCAGGAAGTGAAAAAAAGAATCGCTCTGCAAAAACGCTTATAAAATCGATTTATAAAAAAATCGCAGCGCGCAGGTATGCGCCGGGAGTGCTAATAAAATATGCGTAAATAAACCAAAATCCGTTGTTACAGCACCTGATCTGCATACTCGTTTAAAATGGAACTGAAGATTGCTAAAAAAACAAAAAAAACAAAGAAAAACAATTTTCACTTACCTGGGGCTACTGCCAGCCCCCTGCAGCCGTCCTGTCCCGCGGCGCTCCTCAATGATCCTTAGTTCCCGCGCTGCCAGCTAGTTTCATTTTTGCCAACATGGAGTTCATAGGCCACTGCGTCTACCCAGCCCTGGCCACATGTATCCTTGCTCGTGTTCCCATCCTTAATAGCACCCAGCACATGCACAGGACACTATGGTGGATGGGAATGCGAACAAGGATATGCATGGCCTGAGCCACGCAGGAGCAGTGGCTGTCAACTTAAATGGTGGAAACCAAACTGGCCCACGGCGGGGAACAGAGGATTGTTGAGGACTGGCGCAGGACAGGACGGCTGCAGAGAGCTGACAGAAGCCTCAGGTAAGTGATTTTTTTCTCTTTTTTTAACCTCTTGCTGACAGCGACACGCCGACGGGCGTGGACGCGGCGGCAGCCCCAGGACCGCCTAACGCTGATTGGCGTAAGGTCCTTGGGGCAGGGATTGCAGGAAATCACGCGTGCTGATGTGCGCGCATCTCCGCATGAATGACGGAGCAGAGCTCCACCATTAGTCTCTCAGCAGCGATCGCAGCTGGGAGACTGTTAGACAGCGAAACCGTCGTCAAAATAGACCTGTACCGCGCTGCGATCTAAGGCAGCTCTGTACTGGGGACAGCCGTGTGACACGGCTGTCCACTCCATTGGCTCAGGGGTTATCCGCTGTCATAGGCTGAAGCCGATCACAGTGATAGGCTGGCAGGGGAGGGAGGGGACATAGTGAAAATAAAAAAAAAAATACACAACTTTATTTAAAAATAAAAAAAATATGTATAAAAAAAACAAAAAACATTGGGGGAGAGCTCTGTTAGTGGGGAGAAAAGGGGGGATCACTTGTGTGCTGTGTTGTGCGGCCCTGCAGCGAGGCCTTAAAGCTGCAGTGGCCCTTTTTGTGCAAAACGGCCTGGTCTTTAGGTGGGTTTAACACTGCGGTCCTCAAGTGGTTAAAGCAATCTTCAGTTCCACTTTAACTCAGTCTTATAACCAGTCAAAATACAGTATAACTACAGCAGGGTAATATAACCAGTTCATTATAGTATAAGGGTTTATAAATTAAGCTTTATTGAAGACTACAGGAAGATCAGCCTACATAATCAGAAACAGCAGAAAAAAGAGATGCCACTAAGGCCTGGTGCACACCAAAAACCGCTAGCAGATCCGTAAAATGCTAGCAGATTTTGAAACGTTTTTTCTTATTTTTCTGCAGCGTTTCAGCTAGCGTTTTGCGGTTTTGTGAAGCGGTTTTGGTGTAGTAGATTTCATGTATTGTTACAGTAAAGCTGTTACTGAACAGCTACTGTAACAAAAAACGCCTGGCAAACATCTGAAGTGCCGTTTTTTAGAGTGGTTTGCGGTTTTCCTATACTTAACATTGAGGCAGAAACGCCTCCGCAATCCAAAATCTGCAGCAGCCCGGGAGTATACGTTTCTGCAAAACGCCTCCCGCTCTGGTGTGCACCAGCCCATTGAAATACATTACCCAAGCGGATCCGCACCCGCAAGCGGATCGCAAACCGCAGCCGAACCGCTCTGGTCTGCACTAGGCCTAACAGCCAATCAGGTGGAAGCTAATATAAACACACAAGAATGTACCTGGAACACACATTCCTGGCATAGCTGGCCATTCTCCATATCCCCAAACCTCAATCTCCCCCAATATTTGGCATATATAAACCTTGAGAATGAATGTAAACATGACCTTGTCCTGTAGGAAGCTTGGCCTTCAGCGTTAGGAGAGACTGGGACCAAAATGGAATCCTCCCCTTTGCTACTGCACCAATGGGTAGTGCTGACAACTTGCTGCTCTTCATATGCTTCCAGCTTGGTCGCTGGTCTCCTGCTGACTGGCACCTGTTTCCTGCTGATCCCCTCTTGATAGCAACCCCTGATTGTGACATCACCAGCTGATCCCCTTTTGACAGCAACCCTTGATTATGACATCACCATCTGCTGTCATGTGGTCTATCACTGCCAGCAGACACAGTCTGGTAGGCACAAGAAATAAGAACCAGGGATTTCATGGATTTTTTGGACAAACAGGACTTTACACTTTTCAATGTAGTCTTCCTGTCTACATATTTCTATACCATGCAAATACTACAGGGTTTTATGCATGCTATGCTTTTTTGTGCTTATTCTTGTTTCCATTTCCTCATTGGTTTTCCCCAATGAAAGCAAATCAAGTGTATTTTAGCAATACAATTTTTGAAGATACCCTGAATGGGCACAGGGGCAACTCGTATATCACTGTACAGTGACACTGCTCACCACCCCACACACAGCCATGGCAAGGGGCATCAGGAAATACGCCACCCTTACAAAAGCGGGGAAGGGGGGGGGAGGGTTTTCTGGTAAAGCAATAGATGAGATATTGCTCTGCTACAGAAGATCAACCAAGCAGGTGTAATCTTTCTTTTAAATTGAACAAGCATAATAACTGGCTGCTCTGGGCAGCTGCATCACCTTTCTCTCAGTTTCCTATTTATCTATTGTCATTATCATCCCCATAAAGGTGGCCACACACCATACCATTTTTTTTAAATATCTGTTCAATTTAAGAATTGCAATACATTTTTCTGACTGATTGTAACATATTAAAAATATGACCAATGTACCATACACATATGTTCAATTTTTCCCCAATTATGATAAAAATGATTGGAAACTCTGAGAAAATTGATAGGGTGTGTATATTAATAAATTAAAGGGGTTCTGTGGCCCTTTTTCAAAATGTAATTTAAATGAGTAGTTATTTTCCATTATTACCGTATTTTTCGCCGTATAAGACGCTCCGGCATATAAGACGCACCCAGATTTAGAGGGCAAAAATCAGGAAAAAAAGAAAAAACTAAACCTAGGTGTGTCTATGATGCAGGGGTGTCTTAAGGACTTTTTACCCCCCCCCCCTTTCCAGTTACATTACATACTATTACACCACATAAGGGGACAGTGTTATGATTGGTTGTTCCCATGTTGCCTGCCTATGTTCCTCTATGTGGCCAGTGTAGTGATTGGCTGTTCCTGTGTCCCCCTGTGCTGGTCCTGTGCTGTGTCTCCCTGTGCCTGCTGTGTCCCCCTGTTCTGCCTGCCGTGTCCCCCTGTTTTGCCTGTGGCCCCCTGTGTCAGTGTCCCCCTGTTGTGCCAGTGTCCCCTGTGGCAGTGTCCCCCTGTTGTGCCAGTGTCCCCTGTGGCAGTGTCCCCTGTGCCTGTGGCCCCCAGGGCCTGCCATGTCCCCCTGTTGTGCCTGTGCCCCCCTGTTGTGCCAGTGTGCCTGTGGCCCCCTGTTCTGCCAGTTCCCCCTGTGCCTGCCATGTCCCCCGTTGTGCATGTGCCGCTCTGTTGTCCCAGTGTCCCCCTGTTGTATCTGTGCCCCCCTGTTGTGCCAGTGTCCCTTGTGCCTGTGGCCCCCTGTTGTGCCAGTTCCCCCTGTGCCTGCCATGTCCCCCTATTGTGCCTGTGCCCCCCTGTTGTGCCAGTGTCCCCCTCTGTAAGTGTCCTCCAGTGTCGGTGTCCCCCCTGTGCAGGCAGCGTGAGTACACTTAATACATTACCTGCTCCTGCCGCCGCGCTCCTGGCTCCAATCCTGCCCGATCCTCTTCTTCCATCTACCGCTGCCTGCTGCTGCCCCCGCCGAACATCGCTGGCCGGTCCTAATTAGCCGCATGGATACGCTATCATCACACGCATGCCGCCGAACAACGCTGGCCGGATCTAATTAGCCGCGCAGGGATACGCGATCAGCACACCACATGCGCCGGGGTCACGCATACGTGACCCGGCGCACACTGATCTTGTATCCCTGCGCAGCTAATTAGGACCCGCCAGCATTGTTCGGCGGCATGCGTGTGATGATAGCGTATCCATGCGGCTAATTAGGACCGGCCAGCGATGTTCGGCGGGGGCAGCAGCGGGAAGCGGAAGAAGAGGATCAAGTAGGACTGGAGCCTGGAGCGCGGCGGCAGGAGCAGGTAATGTATTTATTGCTTCCCTGCGCACCTCTGCACCCCAAAATCCGTACCTTCGCCGCATAAGACGCACCCACTTTTCCCTCAACATTTTGGGGAAGGAAAAGTGCGTCTTATACGGCGAAAAATACGGTATGTACAAATCTTTTCTTCCCTATCTTGTATAGAAAAAGCAGTCCTGTCTCTCTCCTGCTCCTTTCAAATTTTTCGTCTAGTTAATTAGACGAATATTCAGCTGCAGGAAGAGGCAGACAAAGCAGCAGATTTTCCTCCGTTCTGCCTCTCCCTCCCCCTTCTACACATCATCTGCTGAGTCATAACTTACCTTTGTGCCCGTCATCTGCTGAGTCATGACTGACCTTTGTGCCCGTTATCTGCTGAGTCATCCCTGACCTTTGTGTCCGTCATCTGCTGAGTCATCCCTGACCGTTGTGCCCGTTATCTGCTGAGTCATCCCTGACCTTTGTGCCCGTCATCTGCTGAGCCATCCCTGACTTTTGTGCCCATCATCTGCTGAGTCATCCCTGACCTTTGTGCCCGTCATCTGCTGAGTCATCCCTGACCTTTGTGCCCGTCATCTGCTGAGTCATCCCTGACCTTTGTGCCCGTCATCTGCTGAGCCATCCCTGACCGTTGTGCCCGTTATCTGCTGAGTCATCCCTGACCTTTGTGACCGTCATCTGCTGAGTCATCCCTGACCTTTGTGCCCGTCATCTGCTGAGTCATCCCTGACCTTTGTGCCTGTCATCTGCTGAGTCATCCCTGACCTTTGTGCCCGTCATCTGCTGAGTCATCCCTGACCTTTGTGCCCATCATCTGCTGAGTCATCCCTGACCTTTGTCCCTGTCATCTGCTGAGTCATCCCTGTCCTTTGTGCCCGTTCCAGAGAGCAGGGGGAAGAAGGCTGACTGCCGGTGTTGTGTCTGATTACACTGCCTGTAGATTTGCGCTGCCCCGCATGCGCAGTAGGAGACTGTGCAGCCACAGTTCCTATTTAATGATGCTGCTGGTGGTAAAATACTAATATACACACCATATTTTTTAAAACATCTGTTCAATTTAAGAATTGCAATACATTTTTCTGACTGATTGTAACATATCAAAAATATGACCAATGTACCACACACTTATGTTAAATGTTTCCCCAATCATGATAAAAATGATTGGAAACTCTGAGAAAATTGCTAGGCTGTGTATATTAATAAATTAACAATCCAACACACACCATACAACCCTTAGAAAAATTGAAGGAACATTTCCAGCATTCCGGATCAATAAAAATGGAAAAAAATCGGGAAATGCGACTGGATTTCTCAGCCGAAGGGAAAAAAAGCTTACATTTTTTTTCAGGAGATCCCATCATATTTATCGAATTGCCATAGAATCTGATAATTTTATTGTATTGTGTGTGGCCATCTTAACTTTTATCATCTTTATACATAGTTCTCAGTTGCCTGTTGTACAGAAGAGTGAACAATTTATATAAATGCAAATAGACACTGGAACAATATGAAGCCTGACATTACTACCTCATATGTAGTTAGGGACCGTTTCCAGTAGCGCAAATTCGCATGGACTTTCTGCATGCAGATCCGTATAACCAATACAAGTCAATGGGCCTGTTTCCACTAGCAAAAAAAATCTGCGTGCTGGGCTGTGCAGAAAAAAGTCTGCACAGCTGAGACATCAGAATTCGCACACCGCAAGCATAGTGTGCGATTCGCATGTCATGTAAATAATAGAAAAATCACATGCGTTTTCAACATGCGATTTTCCACGCAAATTTGCGTATGTTTTCGAGTAAAAAATAATGTAAAAGCACACAAGCAGTGAAATGGTTAAAATCGCATACTTACAAAAATACATGATACGCGTGCGTTTTCACGTTAAAATTCTAATAGAAACATGTACGAATTCACATCAGTATGCAAATTTGTTTACGCATTTTCCACAATGGAATCGCACCCACTAGTGGAAATGTAGCCAGTCAGAGCACCTGATCTGCATGCTTGTTTAAGTCAGTCTTATAACCAGTCAAAATACAGTATAAATACAGCAAGCTAATATAACAAGTTTATTATAGTACAAGGATCTATAACTTGAGCATCAGGAAGAAAGCAGGATGATCAGCTAACATGTTCGTTAACACCAGAAAAAAAAGATGCCAATCAGGTGGAAGCTAATATAAACACACAAGAATGTACCTGGAATACACATTCCTGGCATAGCTGGCCATTCTCCATATCCCCCAACCATATCCCCTTTATTTGGCATCTATAAACCTTGAAAATGAATGTAACCATTACCTGGTGCTGTGGGAAGCCTGGCCTTCAGCACCAGAAGAGACTGCGACCAGAATGGACTCCTCCCCTTTGCTGCTGCACCAATGGGTAGTACTGAAAACTTGCTGCTCTTCATATGCTTCCAGCTTGGTCGCTGGTCTCCTGCTGACTGGCACCTGTTTCCTGCTGATCCCCTCTTGATAGCAACCCCTGATTGTGACATCACCAGCTGATCCCCTCTTGACAGCAACCCTTGATTATGACATCACCATCTGCTGTCATGTGGTCTATCACTGCCAGCAGACACAGTCTGGTAGGCACAAGAAATAAGAACCAGGGATTTCATGGATTTTTTGGACAAACAGAACTTTACACTTTTCAATGTAGTCTTCCTGTCTACATATTTCTATACCATGCAAATACTACAGGGTTTTATGCATGCTATGCTTTTTTGTGCTTATTCTTGTTTCCATTTCCTCATTGGTTTTCCCCAATGAAAGCAAATCAAGTGTATTTTAGCAATACAATTTTTGAAGATACCCTGAATGGGCACAGGGGCAACTCGTATATCACTGTACAGTGACACTGCTCACCACCCCACACACAGCCATGGCAAGGGGCATCAGGAAATACACCACCCTTACTAAAGCGGGGAAGGGGGGGGGGGGAGGGTTTTCTGGTAAAGCAATAGATGAGATATTGCTCTGCTACAGAAGATCAACCAAGCAGGTGTAATCTTTCTTTTAAATTGAACAAGCATAATAACTGGCTGCTCTGGGCAGCTGCATCACCTTTCTCTCAGTTTCCTATTTATCTATTGTCATTATCATCCCCATAAAGGTGGCCACACACCATACCATTTTTTTTAAATATCTGTTCAATTTAAGAATTGCAATACATTTTTCTGACTGATTGTAACATATTAAAAATATGACCAATGTACCATACACATATGTTCAATTTTTCCCCAATTATGATAAAAATGATTGGAAACTCTGAGAAAATTGATAGGGTGTGTATATTAATAAATTAAAGGGGTTCTGTGGCCCTTTTTCAAAATGTAATTTAAATGAGTAGTTATTTTCCATTATTATGTACAAATCTTTTCTTCCCTATCTTGTATAGAAAAAGCAGTCCTGTCTCTCTCCTGCTCCTTTCAAATTTTTCGTCTAGTTAATTAGACGAATATTCAGCTGCAGGAAGAGGCAGACAAAGCAGCAGATTTTCCTCCGTTCTGCCTCTCCCTCCCCCTTCTACACATCATCTGCTGAGTCATCCCTGACCTTTGTGCCCGTCATCTGCTGAGTCATCCCTGACCTTTGTGCCCGTCATCTGCTGAGTCATCCCTGACCTTTGTGCCCGTTATCTGCTGAGTCATCCCTGACCTTTGTGTCCGTCATCTGCTGAGTCATCCCTGACCGTTGTGCCCGTTATCTGCTGAGTCATCCCTGACCTTTGTGCATGTCATCTGCTGAGTCATCCCTGACCTTTGTGCCCATCATCTGCTGAGTCATCCCTGACCTTTGTCCCTGTCATTTGCTGAGTCATCCCTGTCCTTTGTGCCCGTTCCAGAGAGCAGGGGGAAGGAGGCTGACTGCCGGTGTTGTGTCTGATTACACTGCCTGTAGATTTGCGCTGCCCCGCATGCGCAGTAGGAGACTGTGCGGCCACAGTTCCTATTTAATGATGCTGCTGGTGGTAAAATACTAATATACACACCATATTTTTTAAAATATCTGTTCAATTTAAGAATTGCAATACATTTTTCTGACTGATTGTAACATATCAAAAATATGACCAATGTACCACACACTTATGTTAAATGTTTCCCCAATCATGATAAAAATGATTGGAAACTCTGAGAAAATTGCTAGGCTGTGTATATTAATAAATTAACAATCCAACACACACCATACAACCCTTAGAAAAATTGAAGGAACATTTCCAGCATTCCGGATCAATAAAAATGGAAAAAAATCGGGAAATGCGACTGGATTTCTCAGTCGAAGGGAAAAAAAGCTTACATTTTTTTTCAGGAGATCCCATCATATTTATCGAATTGCCATAGAATCTGATAATTTTATTGTATTGTGTGTGGCCATCTTAACTTTTATCATCTTTATACATAGTTCTCAGTTGCCTGTTGTACAGAAGAGTGAACAATTTATATAAATGCAAATAGACACTGGAACAATATGAAGCCTGACATTACTACCTCATATGCAGTTAGGGACCGTTTCCAGTAGCGCAAATTCGCATGGACTTTCTGCATGCAGATCCGTATAACCAATACAAGTCAATGGGCCTGTTTCCACTAGCAAAAAAAATCTGCGTGCTGAGCTGTGCAGAAAAAAGTCTGCACAGCTGAGACATCAGAATTCGCACACCGCAAGCATAGTGTGCGATTCGCATGTCATGTAAATAATAGAAAAATCACATGCGTTTTCAACATGCGATTTTCCACGCAAATTTGCGTATGTTTTCGAGTAAAAAATAATGTAAAAGCACACAAGCAGTGAAATGGTTAAAATCGCATACTTACAAAAATACATGATACGCGTGCGTTTTCACGTTAAAATTCTAATAGAAACATGTACGAATTCACATCAGTATGCAAATTTGTTTACGCATTTTCCACAATGGAATCGCACCCACTAGTGGAAATGTAGCCAGTCAGAGCACCTGATCTGCATGCTTGTTTAAGTCAGTCTTATAACCAGTCAAAATACAGTATAAATACAGCAAGCTAATATAACAAGTTCATTATAGTACAAGGATCTATAACTTGAGCATCAGGAAGAAAGCAGGATGATCAGCTAACATGTTCGTTAACACCAGAAAAAAAAGATGCCAATCAGGTGGAAGCTAATATAAACACACAAGAATGTACCTGGAATACACATTCCTGGCATAGCTGGCCATTCTCCATATCCCCCAACCATATCCCCTTTATTTGGCATCTATAAACCTTGAAAATGAATGTAACCATTACCTGGTGCTGTGGGAAGCCTGGCCTTCAGCACCAGAAGAGACTGCGACCAGAATGGACTCCTCCCCTTTGCTGCTGCACCAATGGGTAGTACTGAAAACTTGCTGCTCTTCATATGCTTCCAGCTTGGTCGCTGGTCTCCTGATGACTGGCACCTGTTTCCTGCTGATCCCTCTCTTCATAGCAACCCCTGATTGTGACATCATCAGCCGATCCCCACTTGACAGCAACCCTTGATTATGACATCACCAGCTGCTGTCATGTGGTGTATCACTGCCAGCAGCCACAGTCTGGTAGGCACAAGAAATATGAACCAGGATTTTCATGGATTTTTATGCACAAACATAAATTCACCCTTTTATAAAGTAGTCTTTTTGTCTGAATTTCTATGCCATGCACATACCACAGGGCTTAGTGAATGCTACGCTTTTTTGTGTTTGTTTTTGTTTCCATTTCCTCATTAGTTTTCGCCAATAAATGCAAATCAAGTGATCCATACGGTGATACCACTCACTGCCCTACACACAATCATAGAGACAGGTATCAGGGACACACACACACGCACACACACACACGCACACACGCGCGCGCACATACACACACACACTTCCCAAAAGAATCCTGGGTTTGCAAATAAAACAATAAATTAGATATTGCTCTGCTACAGAAGACCAGCAAAGCACGTTCAATCTTTTAAATGAAACAAGCATAACAATTGGTTGCTCTGGGTAACTGCATCACTTTTTCCTCCGTTTCCAGTTTATCTGTTCACCGATTATCATCCCCATAACGTTCATTATCTTTAATCCTTTCGGGACCGGGCAGTTCTGGCCTTTTAAGGACCAGAGCCATCCTGTCCCTATTCTGCCCTGTGATGATTGTGATTGGCTAACAGTAACCACAGGGTCAGGAGCCACTGAGACAAAAGAGAGAGCAGGTGCAGCGATGGTACAGCAGCGAGAACAGCATGAGTGCGCGGAGGCAAATACTTGGAATCTACGTCCTGTCAGAGCCGCATAGCCAGCAGCAATACGTAGATTCCAACTACATTGGTCCAGAATAGGTTAAACATAATTCTTAATTGCAAATTGTGCAAAAGACTGAAAGATGTAAAAAAATGCAAATAGAGACTGGAGCAATATGAAGCCTGACATTACTATTACATATGCAGTTACTGAAGCCAGAGCACCTGATCTGCAAGTATTTAAACCAGTCTTATAACCAGGTAAATACCAGGTAAACAGCAGAAAAAAGAGATGCCACTAATAGCCAATCAGGTGGAAGCAAATATAAACACACAAGAATGTACCTGGAATACACATTCCTGGCATAGCTGGCCATTCTCCATATCCCCAAAAAACAATATCTCCTTTTATTTGGCATCTATAAGGCTGCTTTCACAGTGGGAGGTTACAGGCGCACGTTAGAGCAGCCTGTAATGCAGCCCAACTCACAGTAATGAAAAATCAATGGGCTGTTCAGTGCCCACGTTGCGTTGCAGTGTAACGCTGGACGTTCAATGAAAGTGCAGCATGCTGTGCATTATACTGGTTTTAGCTGCTTAAGGGCCCGTTCACACTGCACGCGTTTCCAGGCGCGTTTTGGAAACGCGTGCAGGTGGCCAAAACGCACGACATCAGACATTGCATAGAGTGCAATGTCTAATGTTCACACTGCATGCGTTCCGGACCTGTGCGGTCCGGGAACGCATGCTGCACGCAGATTTTGCAAAAACGCGTGGCTGTCCCATTCACTTTTCAGTGATGGGATCAGCCACGCAACGCACACAAACGCGGATGGCCATGCGTTCGTACGCGTTGCGGTCCGCACGCGTTCCGCACGCATGGCCATCCGCATTTCTGATCTGAACGGGCCCTTAGACACATGCTCAGTAAGGGGAGAGTCCTATTGCTCCTAGCCACATGGCTAATTAATATTCACTGCACTGTAGTGTTGTCCAGATTATGAAGGATTCGGATCTTTGATCCGGATCATCACAATGAATGATTCGGTTCACAGTGGATGTCTGGAAGAAACAGGAACTGCAGCTTCTGTGAACAAGCACAATCTTCCTGCTGCATCTCTCCCTTCCCCATTAGCACCCTCAATGTGCCCTCATTCTCCTGCACCTCTCACTCTGCTGCACCCCTGCTTCCCTAGTAAAATGATTCAAAGATTCGGTTCAAAGATCCGGATCTTTTCAATGATCCGATTCGAATCATCCGCATCATTGAAAAAATCCGGACTTCCCAGGATAGAACTTAAAGTGGACCCAAATTAAAAATACAGGATTTCAGAAATAAAATCTATTTTCTAAATTATAATAATAAATAGCAGTCTTTTTTCAGCTGCATGATGCCAAATATAAAATATTTTACATTTATTGGAGGAACCCCTCCCTTCCTTTCAAATTGCTGGGACAAAATCTGGCAAACTGGTGGAGTAGCAATGGAGGAATTGCTAATGGCTGCCCCCAGTATAACCCTAGTTATGAAAAGAGAAGGGTGAAAAGCATGCACTGAAATGCTCATAGGCTTGAAGCAGTGTTTATTTATCTTTGTATGTGTTAGAGTGGTGCAACCAAATATTTTTAATACCCATTTTTTAGGTTACAGCCACACCCATTTTTCGTAGGGGCCCGCAATTGCAATTTTGCACTGGGGTCCACTGCTGGCTGTGTCCGCCACTGGGACTACCCCAGCTCCTGCTCCCCAGGTGATGGCAGGGGACACGGGGGCTATTAATAAGCCCCTGAATGGGCAATATTGTAACACTTTTCTTCACAGTACCATTTACTTCAGTGAACAGGTTCAAAAGTCTACAGGAATTAATTTTCAAAAACACTGGCTGACAGAGGCACAGCCCAAGCATGGTGTGTACACATGGAGGTAGGATGAACCAAATCAGTTTAAAAAGGCGCCGCAGCTGCCCTGATGAAAACACTATAAAGCCTAATGTTAATTGCCATGATTAGCAGCTAAACTAGTAAAAAGTCACCTGAGGTACATGATAACATAGCATTTATAGCGGCTTCCTGCTTAGCAGATATGTTACCTGCTATTTGTGGCCACACTTTGCTTGTTTATTTTTGCGACTAAACTATCGCTATATATAACTTTTGAATATAAACGACAAGAAACTGTATTTATTATGAAATTAAAAAGCATAGTAATATGACCTATTAAAATAATATATATATTTGAGGCCACTACTACATTGAATTTGAACTACGATATTGACTATTGAATATGAACTACTATACTGCAGCTAAAACACTCTGTTTTTATAATGAAATTGAAAGGATAGGGGGGCAGGGAATAAGGTTTGGCACCACTATGGGGGTCAAGGGTAGGCACCACCATAGGGGGTTAAAGTTAGGTGCCACCACGGGGGGGGGTTGAGGTTAGGCACGACCATGCGGGGTTAAGGTTAGGCACCTCCATGGGTAGGCCCCACCAAGTTGGGCAGGAGGGTTAGGCATCGGTAGAGGAAGGGTTCAGAGTGACAGTGGGGGTAGGTCACAGTAAAATATCGGTAAAGATTACCAATATTTTGCTTTCGGAATTAACTAGTAGCATATTGGTAATTTTACTGATATTTTAATAGCGGCTACAACTAGTAGAATATCGGTAATTTTACAGATATTCCGTTAGCGGTTATATTTGGCATCCTTTTTATCGGGCACCGTTTTTCCATGTACGCAGATGAATGGCATCTTTATATGGGTCCTTTCCAGAGAGTCGATCGTTTAACCAATTAGCTAATTTGTGTCATTTCCGCCCTCTATCACATTTTCATCTTTCTTGTGCCATTCATATGTGTAAAACGGCAGATTGAAGTTGGTTGTTCATGGTCACATAGTTTTGTCGAACGACCGTTGGTCTTACTATATTTTAACCAATTTTGGTATGATGTGTGTATGTAGCTTAAGAGGACATGATCAAGATGGACGCCAAGAGGTCTCATGAGAGGAGTGAAGGTTCTGGGAAGGATGATATCTGGAGTGTGAGGGCAGTCAGTACACACACACACACACACACGAGAGGGTACTCACATGGCAGTACAACACAGGAGAGAGGGCAGGCTAAACACTCACTTGCAGTACTCACATGGCAGTACAACACACGCACTACAGACACACGAGAGAGGGCAGGCAGTACACTCACAAGCAGTACACACATGGCAGTACAACACACACACACACACACACACACACACACACACACACACACACACGAGAGTGGGCAGGCAGTACACTCACTAGCAGTACACACATGGCATTACAACACACGCACACACAGGAGAGAGGGCAGGTAGTACACACAAGCAGTACACACATGGCAGTACTCACACACATACAGGATAGAGGGCAGGCAGTACACTCACAAGCAGTACACACATGGCAGTACAACACACACGCACACACGAGAGAGGGCAACACAGGCAATACACACACCAACTCATTTGTCTCTGTGGGGCTGCTGCTCATGTACCGGGCTGTGGTTGTCGGTGGGGTCACCCTGAGTTTGCTCTGACAGGTGCACTGGTGTCTTGCAGAGGATGTGGGTGGGGAAGCCGCAGGAGGGGCAGCTGTCCAGGACGGGAGTGTTGCAGGCTGGAGAGGTAGGTGGATAGCTGTGTGCTCCGCGCAGGACGGCCTCTTTCAGGCCCAGGGAGGGCACACACTACATGGCGGGCCCAGGCTTCGAGCAGCACATTGCAGCCGCCTTCATGTGGGACAGATCAATACAGCCAGCAGGGTAAGGGAGCATACACATATGCAATTTTGATTGGCCAATCACTGACCAAATTTACCACCTTCATGTAGTATGAGAGCATATCTACACAGTCTATTCTATTGTGCTGAACTCCTCATCAGATAAAAATCTTTGCAAGATGCTGAACACATGCAGAAAATCAGTTCCTGCAAATTGCATTCATAGTTGTTATCTGCAGATCTCATACACACCTTCTTTAACGGACATTTATCTGCAGATCAGATCCACCAGGGTGGATCTTCAGATCTGCAGATGATTGTCTGATGCTTTAATGGGGCAGCACGGTGGTGTAGTGGTTAGTGCTCTTGCCTTGCAGCGCCGGGTCCCCGGTTTGAATCATTAACACACAGTTTCCCATCCCCTTCTTGTATCTCTAAGTAGTAAAAAAGATCGGTTACCACACCAGCTCCTCAATGAGTGTAGTTTATTCTCAAATCACATGTCAACACTACGGTTAACATTTGCTTCGGGGCCACTCAGGGTCCCCATCTTCAGAACAGTGCAGACAATAAAAAGAAGGTTCTGAAGAAGGGGACCCTGAGTGGCCCCGAAACAATTGTTAACCGTAGTGTTGACATGTGATTTGAGAATAAACTATGCTCATTGAGAACTTATTTTCCTTGTTTACTTCAGGTGCATAACCTCGGATGCTAAGCAACATCCCAGCTGAATTCAAGCAGTAGAAAAGATTGGTTAGCACACCAGCTCCTCAATGAGCACTCAGCGTGACAGATAAAGTATAACTGCACAGTAGAGATTGCTCGAACCTCCGATTTTCGCTTCGCGAACCTCGAACGCGAACTTCTGCAAAAGTTCGGTTCGCGCAAACTTTTGCAAACCGCAATAGACTTCAATGGGGAGGTGAACTTTGAAAACTAGAAACATTTATGCTGGCCACAAAAGTGAGGGAAAAGATGTTTCAAGGGGTCTAACACCTGAGTTTTTTCAGTGACTACAAGAGGGAAACATATTTTTTTCAAAAAGACCTTATAGTTTTTTTTGCCAGAACATCCTCTAGCTCTTGTCCTAACAAATATCCCCAGTCACTACAGACAGAGCTCTCCTATCACGCCTTTTCCTCTAACAGAGCATGCCCAGTGATTTCTGGCCATCTATGAAAAACACATCAGCAATCTCACACTGGGATGTACCCAGTTATATGCACTAGTATGGGGGGGGAGGAAAGGTCTCAGCTTGAGAGTAAGAAGGAGTCTGCTGGCATTAAAGAGAACCCGAGGTGGGTTTTAAGAATGCTATTAGGACACAGAGGCTGGTTCTGCATACTATCACCAGCCTCTGTGTCTGTACTGTGCCCCCCCAGGTCCTCCCTGCGCTCTGCTGTCCCCCAGAAAAAAAAACGCCATGCACCTTGTCGCTAGCAGGCTGTTTACCTTTGTGCTGCATGTCACCGCTGCTCCCCCGCCTCCTCTAAAGCGCCGCTCCCTGCCTGTGTCCCATCCCTCCAATCAGCTCACAGAGGCGGGGAGAGAAGGGATGCAGGTGGGGAGGCGCCATATTGAGGAGGCGGGGAGTGGAAATGACAGGCAGCGCAAAGGTAAACAGCCTGCTAGCGACAAGCTACATGTAGTTAACAAGGCGATTTTTTTTCTGGGGGACAGCAGAGCGCAGGGGGAGCCTGGGGGGGACACAGTACAGACACAGAGGCTGGTGATAGTATGCAGAACCAGCCTTTGTGTCCCAATAGCATTTTTAAACCCCACCTCGGGTTCTCTTTAAAGATGAGAAGCAGCAAAAAAGTTAGCAAAAAAAGTATTCTGGTCCCAGCATTCATCTCAGATTTTGTGAAGGCAAAAGATATAAAATTGTCTTTGCTTGCTTTGACTACCCGCAACCCGACCCACAGCTTGCAACCCACGACCCGACCCGCACCTGCAGCTCGCTACCCGTGACCCGACCCGCAGCTCAAATCAATTTGGGTACCTGCACCCGACCCGCATTTTGGATAACCCGCGGGTACCCGACCCATATATAGAGATAATAAGCTCCATCAAACGCCTCCCCAAAAAGCAGCTGCTCACCTCCAAGTCACAGCAGGAAGTGAGCAGTGCAGCCCCAGCATGGAGACTACAATCCCCAACATGGCAGGGAAGCCTGTACTAAACTACTCACCTACCTGCTTCCAATCGCCGCTCACTAGCCGCCGGTCTCCACTCTGCATACGCTGATATACACGCTGCTTCCTGTTTAGCCGGAAGCTTCCGGCTAAACAGGAAGCAGCTTGTATATCAGCGTACAGGGGCGTAACTAGAAATCACTGGGCCCCCCTGCGAATATTTGGATGGGGCCCCCCCCCATAGGTGCCAAATAATCGTAATGGGGCAGCGTTTCACTGTAAATTAATTGTAAAGTGGGCAGCATTTTACCAGACAATCGTAATGTGGGCCAGAAAATCGTAATGTGGGCAGAGTTCACCAGAAAATCGTAATGTGGGCCTTTAGAAAATCATAATGTGGGCAGAGTTCACCAGAAAATCGTAATGTGGGCACCAGTCACCAGAAAATAGTAACGTGAGCAGCAGTCACCAGAAAATTGTAACGTGGGCAGCATTCACCAGACAATCGTAAAGTGGGCAGCGTTCACCAGAATATCGTAATGTGGGACAGAAAATCGTAATGTGGGCAGAGTTCTCCAGAAAATTGTAACATGGACAGCATTCACCAGACAATCGTAACTTGGGCAGTGTTCACCAGAAAATCGTAATGTGGGCCAGAAAATCGTAATGTGGGCAGCGTTCACCAGAAAATCGTAACGTGGACAGCATTCACCAGACAATCGTAACGTGGGCAGTGTTCACCAGAAAATCGTAATGTGGGCCAGAAAATCGTAATGTGGGCAGAGTTCACCAGAAAATCGCAATGTGGGCAGCAGTCACCAGAAAATCGCCATGTGGGCAGCAGTCACCAGAAAATTGCAATGTGGGCATCAGTCACCAGAAAATCCTAATGTGGGCAGCAGTCACCAGAATATCGTAATGTGGGCAGCAGTCACCAGAAAATCCTAATGTGGGCAGCAGTCAGTCACCAGAATGTCGTAATGTGGGCAGCAGACACCAGAAAATCCTAATGTGGGCAGCAGTCACCAGAAAATCCTTATGTGGGCAGCAGTCACCAGAAAAATCGCAATGTGGGCAGCAGTCACCAGAAAATCGCAATGTGGGCAGCAGTCACCAGAAAATCCTAATGTGGGCAGCATACACCAGAAAATCGTAATGTGGGCAGCAGACACCAGAAAATCGCAATGTGGGCAGCAGACACCTGAAAATCGCAATGTGGGCAGCAGACACCGGAAAATCGCAATGTGGGCAGCAGACACCTGAAAATCGTAATGTGGGCAGCAGACACCTGAAAATCGTAATGAGGGCAGCAGACACCTGAAAATCGCAATGTGGGCAGCAGTGACCAGAAAATCGCAATGTGGGCAGCAGTGACCAGAAAATCGTAATGTGGGCAGCAGACACCTGAAAATCACAATGTGGGCAGCAGACACCTGAAAATCGTAATGTGGGCAGCAGACACCAGAAAATCGCAATGTGGGCAGCAGACATCAGAAAATCGCAATGTGGGCAGCAGACACCAGAAAATCCTAATGTGGGCAGCAGACACCTGAAAATCGTAATTTGGGCAGCAGACACCTGAAAATCGTAATGTGGGCAGCAGACACCTGAAAATCGTAATGTGGGCAGCAGACACCAGAAAATCATAATGTGGGCAGCAGACACCAGAAAATCGCAATGTGGGCAGCAGTGACCAGAAAATCGCAATGTGGGCAGCAGTGACCAGAAAATCGCAATGTGGGCAGCAGACACCAGAAAATCGCAATGTGGGCAGCAGACACCAGAAAATCGCAATGTGGGCAGCAGTGACCATAAAATCGTAATGTGGGCAGCAGTGACCAGAAAATCGCAATGTGGGCAGCAAACACCAGAAAATCGCAATGTGGGCAGCAGACACCAGAAAATCGCAATGTGGGCAGCAGTGACCAGAAAATCGCAATGTGGGCAGCAGACACCTGAAAATCACAATGTGGGCAGCAGACACCTGAAAATCACAATGTGGGCAGCAGACACCTGAAAATCACAATGTGGGCAGCAGTGACCAGAAAATCATAATGTGGGCAGCAGACACCAGAAAATCATAATGTGGGCAGCAGACACCAGAAAATCGCAATGTGGGCAGCAGACACCTGAAAATCACAATGTGGGCAGCAGTGACCAGAAAATCATAATGTGGGCAGCAGACACCTGAAAATCACAATGTGGGCAGCAGTGACCAGAAAATCATAATGTGGGCAGCAGACACCTAAAAATCACAATGTGGGCAGCAGTGACCAGAAAATCACAATGTAGGCAGCAGACACTAGAAAATCATAATGTGTGCAGCAGACACCTGAAAATCACAATGTAGGCAGCAGACACTAGAAAAAAAAATGCACCTGTGAAAAAAAAACAATTCACTTACCTGACAGAAGTCTTCTCCTCTCCCGGCATCTGGCTCGCAGCTCCCCGAGTCCTCCTGCAGCACATCTCCCGCGCTGACAGGCAGAGTGCAGGGCTACGGCAAGATGGCTGCCGAAGCCCTGTACTAGAGACACAAATAGTCTCCAGTGTAGGGCTTCTTCGGCGGCCATCTTGCCGTAGCCCTGCTCTGCCTGCCGGAGACTATGCAGGCTGCTGGTGGAGCGGGGCTGCGGGGAATGAACTGGCGCAGCGTCTATTAGACGCTGCGGCCAGTTGAGCACCTTGCTGGGGGGTCCAGAGCAGCGCTCCCCCCACGCACAGTGAGCGGGCCCCAGAGCAGCCCCGGGCGGCCGGGCCCCCCTGCGGCTGAGAGAGTCGCATCCCCGGTAGGTACGCCGGTGGTGACAGCCTTTCCTCCTCCGGGCCCCTGACTTGCTAGGGGCCCCCCTGCAACTGCAGGGGCTGCAGGGTCTATTCCTACGCCCCTGTCAGCGTATGCAGAGAGGAGAAGACCAGCAGCGACTGAGCGGCGATTGGAACCAGGTAGGTGAGTAGTTTAGTACAGGCTTCCCTGCTGCATTACTCTGCAGTCTGGAGGGGGAAGCATGGAGGGCAGCCCAGGGAGATGGGGAGGGAGAGGTCGGGCTGCCCTCCCTGCGGCTCTCCCCTCCAACAGGGGGGGCACCTACCTAATACTGGGGGGCAGCTACCTATCTATCCTCTACTGGGGGGCACCTACCTAATCTAACCTATACTGGGGGGCACCTAGCTAATCTAACCTATACTGGGGGGCAGCTACCTATCTAACCTATACTGGGGGAACCTACCTAATCTAACCTATAATGTGGGCACCTACCTAATCTAACCTATACTGGGCAGCAGCTACCTATCTAACCTATACTGGGGGGCAGCTACCTATCTAGCCTATACTGGGGGATACCTACCTATCTAACCTATACTGGGGCGCACCTACCTAATCTAACCTATACTGGGGGCACCTACCTAATCTAACCTATACTGACTGGCACCTACCTATCTAACCTACACTGGAGGCACCGACCAATCTAACCTATACTGGGAGCAGCTACCTATGTAATCTATACTGGGGCACCTACCTATCTAACCCGTATTGGGGGCACCTACCTACCTAGCTAGCCTATACTGGTGGCAACTATACTGGCTACCTATTTTGGAGGCACCTACCTAACTAACCTATACTGGGGACACCTACCTATCTAACCTATGCTGGGGGCAACTATTCTGGCTACCTATATTAGCCCACTGCCTTACTATTACAGTTACCCCCACCCATGTGATGTCATGTCCACACCCATTTTTTTGCCACTGCGCGCTTCACGTTTTTTTTTTTGGGGGGGGGGGGGGAGTGTCGGTAAAATATCCGCATCGGGTGTCAAACACCCTAGCTACGCCACTGAATGTATCCATAGGGATACATTAGTAGCAGAGCTTTCTGATCGCCGGCAATCAGCAAAGTGCTGAAAAAGTGCCCAGTGTGAACCAACCCTAACCAGGGAAGCAATTTGACATAAGAATTGCACCACATGTTAAGTATACATATCAATTCATGAACTTTATTCCATCACATGATTACAAAACAATGCGTAAAACGATTTACATCCAGATAATCAAGCAATCTTTGGCGCTCCCTACTAATAACACACTGGGCAGAATTTACATATCTAGAGCCTATAGGCCCAGAAGACCTGACACAAACCCCGCCCCCACCAACTGCCACTCTCCAGGCTACATGTGCTTATCATGCTGAGAAATACATAAAAACAAATTGCTGAAACCAGTCAACTTCAGGAGATAATCCTAACCTGCAGAAGCCATTACAGGGGCTCATGTGACATGTATAGCCATAGTGCAGTGTTGCCAACCTATCACATTATTTTTTTTACTGACAAACTTCTCAAAATATACTGGCGAAGAATTTTTTTTACTGACACCCATTCCCGCAGCATGGTAAGCGCTTAGCGCTGAAAAAATGGGCATAGCCATGCAACATAATGTGGGCGTAGTTGTGGGTGGCACCAAATATACATAATCTAATGCTAGATACCCACCATGCAATTTTCTGACAGATTTACTGTCAGATTGATTATTTCCAACACGTCCGATCTGATTTCCGATCGATTTTCTGTTCACTTCTATGGAAAATTGATTGGAAATCAGATTGGGCATGTTGGAAATAATCGATCGGACTGTAAATCTGTCAGAAAATTGCACAGTGTGTACCTAGTATTAGCAGTGGTGTAAGCAAGCCTGCCTAGCAAAATGTTGGATGAAGCTGCCTCTAGAGATGCGAAGTTCAGATCTTTTCAATGATCCGGATGATTCGAATCGGATCATTGAAAAGATCCGCATCTTTGATCCGAATCTCGGATCATTTTACAAGGGAAGCATTCGGGGGTGAAATGACTAGCAGGACACGAGAAGGGGAGGGGGGTGGACACACAGAGAAGAGGAGATGGTGGATAGAGAAGGGAAGAGGGACGAGCAGTGAGCAGAAATGTTTGTTTGAACACAATACCCACATGCTGCAATCATATGCTTTACATATATTTCACCTATATGTTCATCTGTATACTCCCAACTCCCATTCCCCAAAGCATTCCCAGAAGTAAAGTGCAGCTGTGTAGAGCAGTGCAGGAAGATCATATTGCCCTGCAATCACAGTGCCTGCCCTGTCCTTGCCCAGCATGCTGCCTGTAACGTTACTGAGCTGTGCCAAAAGTTTCCAATGTGTTCACTGTGCACAACTACGGAACAGACAGCCTACAATGAGCAGCACATTATAGCCAGTATGTGTGCTCTACACATATCTGGCAGTGGCACCGATGTCCCCTCGCTCTTATCTACCTGTGGCTGTGCTAGGCTGCCTCCCCTTCAACAGAGCAATCCATCTCTGCTCTGCTTCCAGGACCCGCTGCCCGCTGAGAGGGGGGCGTGTTGCTCCTGGCCCCGCCCCCTTTGCGATCCGAATCACTCATTTTGATGATTCGGATGATTCGACTCACAAAATAGATTCGGATTAAAGATCCGAATCGTTCATGATCCGGAAAACACTAGCTGCCTCTACTTTAATACAAATAAGAATGCCCACACCATATTCCCTGGTAGCCCAGTCCCCCCACCCATCCCCAGTGTCAGGCTGTGACTGTTGGCACAGTGGCACTGCTTGTCTGGCTTCTCCACCCCAACTGCTGGCATACATATGAAATGGGCGCTGGGAGACTTGGGCGCAGGATACAGACGGTATATGGCTGATCCTGCTGCTGCACAAGTCCCGGCCAGGTTAATTACTATTCCCCCTCCAGGCCTCCATGGATGGTGGGGAATGATATCATTCGGCTTCCTGCTATTGCTGGAGGCCAAATTATTGTGTTTTAAAAGCAACTTCAGCTCCGTCTTCTGACGGTGCCGACGTTACTCACTGAGCGCCGCCATACCTGTAATTCCTATTACAGTCTATGGTGGCACCGGCTGCGCCCAAATCTTCCTGCGCTGAAAAGCACTGCTTCCGACCTGCTGGTTCCCTGTGCCGAGGGCAAGGTTGGGGCTGTCTGCTGGGCTGCTCTGGGTCCAAAATGGCTCTGGCACTCACTAGAGCAGGTTGTAGGCCGCGGTAAATAAAAGATGGGTGGGGCAACACTTATATAATGCACTTCTAGGAGACTGAGGAGAGGGACCCCCTATACACATTGCTGAGCTGTCACCCAATATATGATGGCTCTACAGGAAGGAGGGGAAAGACCCCCTGTAGACAGTGCTGTCACCCCATACATATTGCCCCTATAGGGAGGAGAGAGGAACCTCCCAATACATATACAATGCCCCTAGAGAGGGAAGAGGCCCATACACATATATATAAACATACATATATCCAGGCACATCGCCTCTAGTTAGGACATTAAATAAATTTTTAGGGAAAGGGAGGTGCTGTCTTTCCCAGGAGAGGAAGTTAGGATGTGTGCTCCTAATCCATTGATAGGTTTGATGCAATGAATGTGTTTGCATGTCTGCACTATGCATGTTACAGGGCCAGAGTTAGGACACCTATGTTTACCTGGGTACTTCTACGCAGTATAGGTGACTAAGCATAAGAATGCATTCTTCTGTGAACTAAAACCCTGGCTTTTAATTTAGCTGTAGGGATAACAGTTGTGCCTGGATGAGTAAATCTGTGAATGCATTTGTTTGAACATTTGCATGTGAGTGTGCGAAGGGTTAATTGATTTTTGCTGTTTCTAGCCACACCCCCTTCAGCACCTCCCTTTCCCTAAAAATTTATTTAATGTCCTAACTAGAGGCGATGTGCCTGGATATATGTATGTTTATTCTTATCATTGACCCCTGTGGCTAGGGTCTAATTTGGTGCACTCCCCCCTTCCCCTGTATGTTTGTCAGCATGCAGACAGCTTATGCTGGTGTATGCGCAAGGTGCACATGGACACATAAAGTTAGCTCCCTTGTGCGATTGGGAAGATGCACTGTCTTTCCCAGGAGAGGAAGTTAGGATGTGTGCTCCTAATCCATTGATAGGTTTGATGCAATTAATGTGTTTGCATGTCTGCACTATGCATGTTACAGGGCCAGAGTTAGGACACCTATGTTTACCTGGGTACTTCTACGCAGTATAGGTGACTAAGCATAAGAATGCATTCTTCTGTGAACTAAAACCCTGGCTTTTAATTTAGCTGTAGGGATAACAGTTGTGCCTGGATGAGTAAATCTGTGAATGCATTTGTTTGAACATTTGCATGTGAGTGTGCGAAGGGTTAATTGATTCATACACATATATAATGCTCCCACAATCAGGAAGGGAGTGTAAAGTTAGAGGTGACAGTGTTGTGGGACTACAGTAACAGCATATGTGACAACACACAGTGCCCAGCGACACACACACACTGAGCTCCCATAGAAAAGTGGCATAGCAGGCTTCCACTAACCTCTCAACTGGGCATAGCAACAGCTGCCTTTTACAGAAGACTGCGAACAAACTTTGGCAAGCGTGAATATGCAGCAGAGCAGACACAGCGCTGGTCCAGCTAATGTTAAACACACATTCATCACTGTGTCCCTGGCTGCAGTAGTGTCTGTGCTGCCCAGAGCTGCCCCACTAACACACATGACATGCTCAGTGCCAACCACCCCCAATATCTCAGCAGTTATTCCCTTTGTACATCCCAAAGTCTGAGGGAGGGGACCCCCCGATTTGCCTATGTGCAGAATATCAGCCCCCCAGCCCTGCTGGTTCACAAGTTAGGTTCTTATACTCTTATCTCGGGAACCAGCAGGGCTCGCGGGCTATAATTTGGCACAGATGTATATCGGGCTGTCCCTTCCTTACCCTCAAAATTTGGGATGTGTAGGGGGAATAATTGCAGAGATATCGCCCCCAGCAGATTAGAGTAGGGAAATCCACGCATAACAGGCTGGCTGCTCTCAGTACTCCCCGACTCCTCATTGGCTGCAGGGCTGCTAGACGGAGGGGCGGGAGATACGGAGGACAAAGGCTAAGCTGCAGTAGGCTGGCTGAGCCATGGGGCGGGACTGATTCCTCTCTCTCTCCCTCTCCCTCAGTCAGTGTAAAGATTACCTCCAGCGGTCCCGCCCCCGAGGAAGATCCGATCCGAGCTGCAGAGCTGTGTTTAGTGTTACCGGGAGAGGGAGAGAGAGAGAGACGGTGGAGCAGGCAGAACATAGCAGACGGTGGAAGGGGGGACACATTGAGCTAATGATGTAATACAGGGGTATATACACATGTTTCTCATTAAAAAGAAACATTCAGGTACACTTTGGAATGTAAATGCCATCAATTTGCAGCCATAACTCACCATAACTCATCAGAGACCCTGAATCAGCAGCCACTCACCTCCAAGGCTCAGCAGAATGTAAACATGAAGCGACCAACTGTCAAAGATGGCACATGCCAGGTCGCATGCTCTGACATGTCATACTGCCACATGCCACAGGTCACATGCTCTGACGTCATAATGCCAGGTCGCATGCTCTGGCAGTCAGGTCACAGGCTCTGCAGAATGTAAACATGAAGCGACCAACTGTCAAATGTGGCACATGCCAGGTCGCATGCTCTGACATGTCATACTGCCAAGTCACATGCTCTGGCAGTTAGGTCACATGCTTTGGCAGTCAGTCTCTGCACTAACATGGCCAGGGCCGATTTATTTAAAATTTAGGCAAGAAATAGTGTTATTATGTTGTGCAGAATAAAGCCAATATATTATTTTGCAGCAGGCGCGGGTTTTTCCGCACATTCGTACTAAGAACGGTACTAAGAACGGTCGTTCCTTAACGGTTTCAGCCCGCGTGTATTTTTTACCTTATGGACGAGAGGAATTTTTATATTTCAGCGCTCCTCCCTTTTATTCCCCAATAACCTTATCACTACTTATCACGCAGAACTGATCTATACCTTGTTTTTTTTCGCCACCAATTAGGCTTTCTTTGGGTGGTACATTATGTTAAGAATTATTTTTTTCTAAATGCATTTTAATGGGAATAATAAGTAAAAAAAATTGAAAAAAATCATTATTTCTCAGTCAATAAACACATGGCAGTACAAAACACACACACACATACACAGACACACGAGAGAGGGCAGGCAGTACACTCACAAGCAGTACACGCATGGCAGTACAACACACGCACACACAGGAGAGAGGGCAGGCAGTACACTCACAAACATTTGCCCGGATACGCACGTGAGCAAGCGCTACAGAGCGCGAAATGGCTGTTGTGCACATCCCTTATCCCCTGGTCACCACATCCCCTCGCAAGCCTCACTGGATGTATCCATGAAACAATGATGCAAGACACCTGACAGGTTTGATGCTATGATTGTGTTCATCACCATTTGTCACTGGCTGCAAGTTGTGAATAAATGCTTGAACAGGACAGTGCCCGGTTCCTTTCATCTTTATATTTTCTGACACTCACAAACAGTACACACATGGCAGTACAACACACGCACACACAGGAGAGAGGGCAGGCAGTACACTCACAAACAGTACACACATGGCTGTACAACACATGCACACAGGGCCGTGCAGAGGATTCTCAAGGGGGGTGCTCAAATTTGAAAAAGGGGCCCTAATCGATAAATCGTGCTAAATTGTGTATGTCATACCCCTTCTCCAGAAAGCACTAGGCAGTCTTAACCCCCCACCACACACACACACACACACACACACACACACCTTTATAGAAGTATCAGGCAGACTTTGTGTCTTCTTCCAACCAACTTCTTTGGTGCCACCATCCTCAAATCAGCAGTCATAGGTGCGCACTATTAGTGTGGGCACAGTGAAGCCTGATGTAGGCATGGATTCACCTTTCATTACTGGGACCTATGTCCCTCTAGATCAGCACCCAAGCTTCTTTTCAGGCAAAGAAGCAGTGGTTGCCAATATGCAGTGGTTGCTAAGCATTAGTAGATGCAAAACTGCAGTAAGTGCCAAGGTGCAGTGGGTGCACAGATGCAGTGGGTGGTAAGACGCAAAGGTCCAGTTTGTGCTAAGTTGCAGTGGGTGCCGAGATGCCAAAGTACAGTCCGTGTCAAGCTGCTGTGGGTACCAAGGTCCAGTTTGTATTGGGGTGTTTATTTGCAGTGGATGTTATGCTGTATTGGGTGCTGAATGAGTAGCAGAAGGCGATAAACAATAGTGGGTGCCATGTGAGTGCTAATTGGTACAGGGAGCCATGTGAGTGTTGGACATGAGTGAACAGGGAGTGCCATGTGGGGTCTGGATGTGTGCCATGGGAGAGAACTGAGTCTCATATGGGTTCAGACCAAGGGTGGGTACTGGTTGCTATTTGAGTGCTGGCCATGGATGGGTACTAGGTGCATATAATGGCTTTGGAACTTTGTGCAGTGTGAGTACTATGCCATGTGGGTGTTGATTATGGGGGTTATAGGGTGTCATGTGGGTCTTAGGTGCAAATACTGAGTGCCAAGTGGGTTCTGGGAGCGAGTACATGGTAACATCTGGGTAATGGGTGCTGGCTAGTGGGGTATTTGTTGTCATGTGAGTGCTAAATGCAGAAGCTGGGTGCCATGTGGGTTCTGGGTGCTGCACAGGGTGTCATGTGCATTCTGGCTGTATGGGTTGGTGTCAAGCATCATGTAGGTGTTGATTGCAGTTACTCAAGCCCTTGTGAGTTCTGGGTGCAAGTACTAGATGTCATATGTGAGTGTTTGGTGTTTGTGCTGGGCACCAAGTGGAGGCTTAGTGCAACTGGAACTACTGCAGATGAAACATGTGGGTGTTGGGTGCAGGTACATTGGTGCGAATACTTGGTGCATTGCCTGCACTAGGTGCTAGCTATGGGTGGGCATTGTGTGTCATGTGGATTCTGAGTGCAGGTACTTTGGGTGCTAGTACTGGTTTATGTGAGTTCTGATAATGTGCAAGTACTGTGCCAAGTGGGTGTGAGTACTGGGTGCAAGCTATAGGGTGAATGATGCAAGTACTAAGTGCCATATGGAGGTCGGATATAAGTATTAGGTGAAAGTTGCTTGGTGCAAGTACTGGGTGCTTGCTATGATGGGGGTTACTGGTTGAGTGTAATGTGGGTGCTGAATATTGGTGGGATTGTGGTGGGTGCAGGGAGTGGGAGGTCACTGTGGGTACTGCTATGAATGGCATAGTTGCTGCTAGGGGAGGTAGTGGACAGTGTGGTTGCTGGGGGAGGTAGAGGTCAGTGTGGGTGCTGGGGGAAAGGTAGGTCACTGTGGGTTCTGTGGAAGAGGTCAGTATGAGTGCTGGAGGAAGGGGAGGTCACTGTGGGTGCTGGGAGAGGTCATTGTAGTTATTGGAGGAGGGAGTAGTTGTGGATGCTGTGTGTTGGGAGAGGTCACTATAGGCGCTGCTTTTGGGATGGGAGGTCCCTGTAAGTGCTGCAGGGGACAGGAGGGTAGCCTCTGGGGGAGGGAAAGATCACTGTGGGTGCTGGGGGAAGGATAGGTCAGTGTGGGTGCTGGGGTAGGCAGGATCACTGCTAGATTTGGGAAAGGAGAGGTGATTGTGGGTGGTAGGTGAAGGGAGAGGTCACTGTGGGTGCTAGGTGGAGGGAGAGGTCACTGTGGGTGCTGGGGAAGGAGATGTCACTGTGGGTGCTAGGTGGAGGGAGAGGTCACTGTGGGTGCTAGGTGGAGGGAGAGGTCACTGTGGGTGCTAGGTGGAGGGAGAGGTCACTGTGGGTGCTAGGTGGAAGGAGAGGTCACTGTGGGTGCTGGGGAAGGAGATGTCACTGTGGGTGCTAGGTGCAGGGAGAGGTCACTGTGGGTGCTAGGTGGAGGGAGAGGTCACTGTGGGAGGGAGAGGTCACTGTGGGTGCTGGTGGTGGGAGAGGTCACTTTGGGTGCTAGGTGCAGGGAGAGGTCACTGTGGGTGCTAGGTGGAGGGAGAGGTCACTGTGGGTGCTAGGTGGAGGGAGAGGTCACTGTGGGTGCTAGGTGGAGGGAGAGGTCACTGTGGGTGCTAGGTGCAGGGAGAGGTCACTGTGGGTGCTAGGTGGAGGGAGAGGTCACTGTGGGTGCTAGGTGGAGGGAGAGGTCACTGTGGGTGCTAGGTGGAGGGAGAGGTCACTGTGGGTGCTGGGGAGGAAGAAGTCACTGTGGGTGCTAGGTGGATAGAGAGGTCCCTGTGGGTGAGGGAGAAGTCACTATGGGTGCTTGGGGAGGTAGAGGTCAGTATGGGTCCTAGGTGGAGGGTGAGGTCAGTATGCCACACTAGGATTCCTATTCAGGCCTCTTCACCTGAAAGTGCCTCAGGCGGAGGCGGACCTTCTCGTGGGTGGGCGGGGCTTACTGCGGTCGGGGGCGGGGCTTATTTTGCGCGATCAGAGGGGCCTTTTTTGCTGATTTTAAAAAGGGGGGGTGCCTGGGCACCCAGAGCACCCCCCTCTGCACGTGCCTGGACATTAGATTACACACAGGTGTACTCTAGTTAGTCATTAGCACTCATCAGGCAATGTCTATGGGCAAGTGACTGCACTCAGACCAAAGGGGGCTGAATAATTACGCACACCCCACTTTGCAGTTATTGATTTGTAAAAAATGTTTGGAATCATGTATGATTTTCGTTCCACTTCTCACGTGTACACCACTTTGTATTGGTCTTTCATGTGGAATTCCAATCAAATTGATTCATGTTTGTGGCAGTAATGTGATAAAATGTGGAAAACTTCAAGGGGGCCGAATACTTTTGCAAGCCACTGTAACTATGCTGTGTTCCTTTTTTTCTTTCTCTGTCTGAAAGAGTTAAATATCAGGTATGTAAGTGGCTGACTCAGTCCTGACTCAGACAGGAAGTAACTACAGTGTGACCCTCACTGATAAGAAATTCCCCTTTTTATCTCTTTCTTGCTCTTTAGAAGCCATTTTCTGCTAGGAAAGTGTTCTGTAGTTGTAATTTCTTATCAGTGAGGGTCACACTGTAGTCACTTCTTGTCTGAGTCAGGACTGAGTCAGCCAATTACATACCTGATATTTAACTCTTTTAGACAGAGGGGAAAAAAAGAACACAGCATAGTTATTTGTGTGCTAGGCACTGTACATACACATGTCTATCTCATCTTGTCACATGTCACTTCGGGTATCCTTTAAACTGCACTGCACCCGCCGCACTATGAATGTTGCGTAGGTGGTGCATTGCAGCATGGAAAGCTGCACTGCAATGCCCCGGAGTAAATGTAGCCTCATTTATGTTTGTTTTGGTTTTTTTATGCTAGTGAATTTTTAGTGATTCAGAAGTGAGTAGATTTACTATAATTTTTGCACAGTAAACAAAAAAGAGACATGCAGAATTTTCTTTCAGCACAGTGTTTTTTATTATTATTTATATAGTGCCAACATCTTCCGAATCCATAGGGCTGGACAGAGTACAATACAGATAACTAGGAGCATAGATACATCGGGTAGTTCAACACACTGTACAATCATCCATCAACACAAGTACAACTACATACATAGTTAATCTGTGGTTTAAGACATCACCGTACTGGTACACGTTCATATGATATCTTTCAGCAGAATCAGATACACTAGGGGGGGATCTCTGCCCTCGTGAGCTAGCAATCTAGAGGGTAGAGGGGTGGAGTCACTAGTGGAGGAGACAAAGGTGCAGGGGAGTAACTAGAAATAACTGGGCCCCCCAAAAAAATTAGAAATTGGAAAGGCAGGCCAGGTAGGATATAGAGGGAAAAAAACAGCAATGCTCACTCTATTTCCTGCCTACCTCAGGAAGTAGAGCATACATGTCAAACTCTGGCCCGCGGGCCAAATCTGGCCCTCAGAGCCATTAAATTTGGCCCTCGAGTTGTTTCCCCACTTTGCATTGTGTTTGGCCCACTATAGACCACCAGGGAAGTTATATTAGAGGTGAAGCCCTAGATCACCAGGGAGTATGGGGGAGGGAGGGAGAAAACACTAAACACCAGGGAACTTTATAAGGGAGGATGGTGCCCAATAGACATCAAGATTGGCCCGCGACTAGGCCACTGGTGTACAATATCGGGATCCACTTTGTATTTGAGCTTGACACCTCAGGAAGTAGAGTGAGGCTCTGCAGAGAAGAGCGGGCGTTGCATGGAATACTGAAAAGGTGAGTCTGCATTCCTTGCCTGCTGCCGCCATTGCTGGAGGGAGGTGCGCTGAAGGGGGAGCCCGTCTGCCCCTGTGTGCGCCCGCTGCTGCCCCTTCCTGCCCCTAAAAATATCCCTGGAGGGCCCCAGCGCCGCGTATTACCCTGTCAGTGCTGTCTGACACTTTGGTGCAGTGCTGTTCTCCTGTGATGGCCTCTCCAGCCACGAGAGAATCGCACAAGTGTGAAACTGGCCAGTGAGTGACAGTGACAGACAGATGTAAGAGTTATTCTATTTACTTGTTCTATGGAGTTCTCGCTCTTTATCAAACTCATAGAGGAAGCTGTTAGTAACAAAAATAGCTTTAGGCAAGTTTCACAGTGGTCAGCAGGTCGTTCAGAAACAGCCTTATCAGTTCGCTGACAGCGCGCCGCGTACACACAAGCTACTGTTGGCTGAAACTCCACCCAGCGGGAGGGTCTGACGGACACGTCGTTGGCGGCCGTAGTGCGTGTGTATGCACATTTAGTTGTGAGCCTCTCAGGGCAGGCAAAATAAACTTCTCTCTCCGTGGCCCCATGCAGGCTTCTGGGCCCCCCTTTGACTGCATCCCTTGCAGGGTCTATTGTTACACCCCTGAAAGAGATGTATTACAGAATTTTTATCTTACTGCCATTAGGATGGTGTAATATTTTACAAGGAGATAGAGAAAGAGGTTTCAGTAAACCTATATTAAAGCGGTATTGTCATCATAAAAATCAAATTTCAACAGCAACTGATCTGAGTGTATTAAGTGATAAAGATGCTAATCCTGCATTCAAAACTTGCAAAACTTTTTCTGCTGTTATGGGTTGTAGTTATCACATACTTTAGGAGCACTGGCCCTAGTGCCAAACAGTGCCAAAGAGTTGAATGCTGGGAGTTCTTTTTATCTGTAATATATTCCTCCTCTTCCATTTATTTCCCTGCCTAGCTGCTTATCAAAAACACCCTCTGATTACTTGCGTTTACAAGCAAGGCTGAGGTGACTCAGTGATTGGATGTGTAAATTTAAAAAAAGGCAGTGCAGTTGTTAGTATACACCTCAGTGGGAGTGTCTGAAGACTCTGGGAGGAAGGCAGCTAATGAATACACAATGAGCAAGAGAAGGAAGGGGGGAAAACAAGAGTCAGGGAGGATATGATGTCAGCAATAGCTTGGCATGATGGCCACTGCCTAGAATCGGATTTTCTGCTTTTCCTTTATAAAATTCACAGGAATCATTACGTGGTTAGCACAATACATCTGTTATGTTAGTAGAAGTAGTATTTATCTACTTATATATGTGTTTTTTATTTCTAGGTTAGCATGGGTGTCGCTTGTTCTTTAGGGCCGGTTCACACGGACGCTTGGCAGCGTTTACCGCCAAGCGTTCGGGACTCGTCGGCATCACGTGGTTACCGGCGATTACCGTTGATTGCGCAAATGCGGCATTCTGATCCCGATTTAACGCGTCGCTTCGCTGGCCCTAAAAGCAGCATGTGGTGTTCAGGGCCGGCTAGGCGCCGCAGCTTCATGTCCCCTTGTGGGGACGATAAACGCCGATCGCGACAGGAAGCGTACCGCCGTCCCCGAACGAGGCGACACAGGACAACGCGGCTTCCCAGCAGCCTCAACGCCGCCTGTCGTCTGTGTGAACCGGCTTAAAGGTAGGAAAACGTGGAGAAATATCAATGGAAATATTCTGGTCTCCTGTGTACTCAGCAGTTGATAACGTGTGCTCTGTGTGTTTGCATGCCCTTTGCCCTATCTAATTTATTTAATCATTAAAAGGAAAAGCTGCAAATCTCCCCATGTCCCACTTTCCTGAAACCTACAGTGGTTTGCAAAAGTATTCGGCCCCCTTGACATTTTCCATATTTTGTCACATTACTGCCACAAACATGAATCAATTGCATTGGAATTCCACGTGAAAGACCAATACAAAGTGGTGTGCACATGAGAAGTGGAGCGAAAATCATACATGATTCCAAACATTTTTTACAAATAAATAACTGCAAAGTGGGGTGTGTGTAATTATTCGGCCCCCTGAGTCAATACTTTGTAGAATCACCTTTTGTTGCAATTACAGCTGCCAGTCTTTTAGGGTATGCCTCTACCAGCTTTGCACATCTAGAGACTGAAATCCTTTCCCATTCTTCTATGCAAAACAGCTCCAGCTCAGTCAGATTAGATGGACAGAGTTTGTGAACAGCAGTTTTCAGATCTTTCCACAGATTCTCGATTGGATTTAGATCTGGACTTTGACTGGGCCATTCTAACACATAGATATGTTTTGTTTGAAACCATTCCATTGTTGCCCTGGCTTTATGTTTAGGGTCATTGTCCTGCTGGAAGGTGAACCTCTGCCCCAGTCTCAAGTCTTTTGCAGTCTCCAAGAGGTTTTCTTCCAAGTTTGCCCTGTATTTGGCTCCATCCATCTTCCCATCAACTCTGACAAGCTTCCCTGTCCCTGCTGAAGAGATGCACCCCCAGAGCATGTTCCTGCCACCACCATATTTGACAGTGGGGATGGTGTGTTCAGAGTGATGTGCAGTGTTAGTTTTCCACCACACATAGCGTTTTGCATTTTGGCCAAAAAGTTCCATTTTGGTCTCATCTGACCAGAGCACCTTCTTCCACATGTTTGCTGTGTCCCTCACATGGCTTGTGGCAAACTGCAAATGGGACTTCTTATGCTTTTCTGTTAACAATGGCTTTCTTCTTGCCACTCTTCCATGAAGGCCAACTTTGTACAGTGCATGACTAATAGTTGTCCTATGGACAGATTCCCCCACATGAGCTGTAGACTTCTGCAGTTCGTCCAGAGTCACCATGGGCCGCTTGACTGCATTTCTGATCAGCGCTCTCCTTGTTCGGCCTGTGAATTTAGGTGGACAGCCTTGTCTTGGTAGGTTTACAGTTGTGCCCTACTCCTTCCATTTCTGAATGATCGCTTGAACAGTGCTCCGTGGGATGTTCAAGGCTTTGGAAATCTTTTTGTAGCCTAAGCCTGCTTTAAATTTCTCAATAACTTGATCCCTGATCTGTCTTGTGTGTTCTTTGGACTTCATGGTGTTGTTGCTCCCAATATTCTCTTAGACAACCTCTGAGGCCCTCACAGAGCAGCTGTATTTGTACTGACATTAGATTACACACAGGTGCACTCTATTTAGTCATTAGCACTCATCAGGCAATGTCTATGGGCAACTGACTGCACTCAGACCAAAGGGGGCTGAATAATTATGCACACCCCACTTTGCAGTTATTTATTTGTAAAAAAAAATGTTTGGAATCATGTACGATTTTCTTTTCCACTTCTCATGTGTTCACCACTTTGTATTGGTCTTTCATGTGGAATTCCAATCAAATTGATTCATGTTTGTGGCAGTAATGTGACAAAATGTGGAAAACTTCAAGGGGGCCGAATACTTTTGCAAGCCACTGTATAAAGGTTTTCTTTTTCATGTGTATTTGGCTTATTGCATTTTAGATTGCCAAAAAGCCATGAAATAAACATTTAAAATACTACATGTTTGTTAAAATACTGTATTTATTTGCACTATAAGACTCACTTTTTCTCCCCCAAAAGTGGGAGGGAAAAGTCACTGCATCTTATAGTCCAAATGAAGGGAGTTCCTGGCTTGTGAACTCCTGCAAATACAAACCTCCAACCTGCTGCAATGTTGGGGACCCCCTGACCTGTACCCATGCAGAGGAGGACACAGGGGGACAAACGGAGGACACAGAGGGACACAAAAAGGCATAAAGGAGGACACAAGTGGGAAACAAAGGGGCATAGAGGACACAGGAGGACAGAGGATACACAATCCATTTTGTAATTTAATGTTTTGGTTTTTTTTTTAAATCCCTTTACAGTCTGCAGCCAGCTATGATTCTCAAGGAATTACAAAGAATCAAATTATGATTCCTTGCAGCCTGCCAACCGTGCCAGTTTGGCCCCCAGGTCCGCAGGGCAGTATAGGTAGCCAGTATAATTGCCCCAGTATAGTTTAGCCACATAGGTGCCTCCAGTATAGTTGCCCCTAGTATAGGTTAGATAGGCCGGTGCCCCCGGTATAGGCTAGATAGGTATGCGCCCCCAGTATAGGTTAGCTAGGTGGTACCTCCAATATAGGTAGCCAGTATAGTTGCCCCAGTATAGGTTTGATAGGTAGGTGCCCGCAGTATAGGTTAGCTAGGTGGGTGCCTCCAATATAGGTAGCCAGTATAGTTGCCCCCAGTATAGGTTTGATAGGTAGGTGCCCCCAGTATAGGTTAGCTAGGTAGATGCCTCCAATATAGATAGCCAGTATAGTCGCCCCCAGTATAGGTTAGATAAGTAGGTGCCCCCAGTATAAGTTAGCTAGGTAGGTGCCTCCAATATAGGTAGCCAGTATAGTTGCCACCAGTATAGGTTAGATGGGTAGGCGCCCCCAGTATAGGTTAGCTAGGTAGGTGCCCGCAGTATCGGTTAGCCAGGTAGCTGCCCCAGTATAGGTTAGATAGGTAGGTGCCCGCATTATATGTCAGATAGGTAGGTGCCCACAGTATAAATTAGATAGGTAGGTGCTCACAGTATACGTTAGATAGGTAGGTGCCCCCAGTATAGGCTAGATAGGTAGGAGCTCCCAGTATATGTTAGATTGGTAGGTGCACCCCAGAATAGGTTAGATAGGTAGGTGCCCGCAGAATAGGTTTGATAGGTAGGAGCCCCCAGTATATATTAGATAGGTAGGTGCCCCTAGTATTGGTTAGATAGCTAGGTGCCCCAAATATAGGTTAGATAGTTAGGAGCCCCCAGTATATGTTAGGTAGGTGCCCCAACATAGGTGATGGAGGGGGGAGCTGCAGCCTCACTGGGACTCAGCTGCGGGTAGGGAGTCCCAAATTGTCCCTCCCTTCCTCAAGTCAGAAACATAAGACAAGTCAAAGGCAAAAAAGGTCACCAGGAAATCAGGCACAGGTTTACAGGAACAGAATGTCCAGAAACTCAGCAACACTCAGGCCCAGCAACCAAATATTGTGGCCAAAGCTGGAGTGCAGGAAGAGACCATGGCTATCATTCATAAAAGTGTGTTCGGTAAAAAAAATCCGGGCGGGAAAATACTGCATTCGGTATTTTAGACTTTTGTGTGCTCATTCATAAAAATGTTTACAGTTGCGGTAGCAGTGCGGTGATTTTCCAAACTAGGCTGGCGGTAGGCTGGCGTAACATGAGAAGCTGCCTGAGTTGATACATTTTCTCAGTGCAGAGACAGCCTTACAATAAAAGAGGCAGCCCCAGCTTCCCTTTATATCCGCTCAGTGGATCGTTCAGAAACGGCCTTATCAGTCTGGCTGACAGACTGTACACACGCACTACTGTCAGGAGAACGCCTGCCCAGCGGGAGGGTCTGACGGACCCGTCGTTCTAACCAGTAGTGCGTGTGTACACACTTTTAGTGACATGTGTTAAGATAATCACCGCACAAGGTGGTAATTTATCGCTCTGCTCGGGAATGTCAGCTTTTCATGCGGTAACAGCTTTTATGAATGGACATTTTGCTAAGTGGTCGGTAAAGTCAGCTGTTTTCAGCATTACCGCATGCGGGAATGCTTTATAAATGATAGCCTTTGTGTAGTCAGTCCTGATAGCTCCTATACAATATAGCATACCGTAACTAACTTATTTAGGGAGCTTAAAGAGGAGCTGTTAGGTATAAGGTCTCAGAGAAAATAAACACATATATCAGTAGCTAAAGATTGGCTGTACTTACATTACATATGCATTTCACTGTCCACGTTTGGATTTCACAGAATTTGTATATAGTATATGCAGAGATAGATGCTCCTGACAGCTCATGGCAGGCTCCATGTTTTTCTGTCAAATGTGTCGTCATGTCCTGCCTGCTTCCTGATCACAGAAAAGCTTGTACTGAATAACACAGTGTGCAGTGAATATTAATGAGCCATGTGGCTAGGAACAATAGCTGACTCCTGCAGTGTACTCTGCCCGGAGATTTATCAGTGCTACGCGCTGGACTGATTACAAGCTGCTGTAACGTCTCATTAGCAGCCGAGGGGAGAGCCCCAGAATGCTTTTGCAGTATGGTATGCGGCTTGCGTCTTCTTAAGAATAACAGCTTTGCTGATAAGCACACATCAAAGGTAAGAGAGATTTTTATCTTCACTAATGCCTTTTTGGCTTCCTTCTAAACTGTTTAACACAGGAGAATAGAGGTTTAAATTAGCTTCTGCAGCCTGACAGTTACTCTTTAAAGAGAAAGAATAACCAAGAATTGAACTTTATCCCAGTCAGTAGCTGATACCCCCTTTCTCATGAGAAATCTTTTCCTTTTCACAAACAGATCATCAGGGGGCTCTGCATGGCTGATATTGTGGTGAAACCCCTCCCACAGTGCAGGGGCGCCTCTAGCCATTTTGTCAATCCAGGTGAGAAAACCTGTGGCACCCATGAAAATAATCATAATGCGGCAGCGTTTCACCAGGAAATAATCGTAATGCGGCAATGTTGCACCAAATATTACACTTATTGCGCCACGGAAAATACACCGGAAAATACATGTAAATGTGGCAGCGTTTCACCAGAAAATACGCAATGTGGACGGTGCAGGACTTCAGATGCCATTTTCCCGTAGCCCTACTCTGCCTCTTGGAACCCACAGACTCCACAGGCTGCAGAAATGAGCTTACGGGCTGTGGCCAGTGAACTGGCAGGGTGCAAGAGGGTCAGAAGGAGGTACAAAGGGGTACACAAGGAGTCACAAAGGAGGACAGAAGGAGTCACAGGGGGTCTAAAGGAGGCACACAGGGGGACAGAAGGAGGCACAATGGGGGACAAAAGGAGGCACAAAGGGGGGTAGAAGGAGGCAGAGGTGGCAGAGGGGGACTGAAGGAGGCACATAGAGACAGAAGGAGGCACAAAGGGAGACAGAAGGACAAACAAGGGGTCAGACATGGCACAAGGTACTGAAGGAGGCAAAAAAAGAACAGAAGGAGGCACAAAGGGGGAAAGGATGCACAAGACACAGAGCTGGCAGCTGCCTGCAACTTACGCTAAGTAGATGCAGCAGAAGCAAGTAATAGAACCCATGATGGTGGGGCTTAGTCCAGGGCAAGGCTTAATTTGGGGGTGGGGCTTAATCCAGCAACATGGCGCACCCCAGGACCAATGGCACTCCAGGCAATGGCCTATACTGCCTATGCCTAGAGGCACCCATGCCACAGTGTGATGTCAGGACCATGGTTCTGACATCACACTGTGGGAGCCTTGTTGCATTGTGGGAAATAACAGCTGTTTCCAACTGCCAAAAAAAAGCAAGCAGCATCTCCTTCCACTGACATCTCCTGCCAGCAGTAAAAATGTCACTATGTGGTAAATGTCAGAATGTAAATCAGGGAGAGGAAAGATTTTACAATAGGCAAACACTGACTAAATCATTTATACATAATTAATTTAAAAATGAAGCACTATTTTATTACTTTTTTTTTTCACTGGAGTTCTCTTTAACTCAATAAAGCATAACTACTCCCAAAGTCAGTTATACAGGTTACAAGACCACTGTTAGCCTCAATAAAGGTTTGTAAAAGTTACCCCTCATTAAAATAATTAAAGCACACAGACCAGAATCTTTTTATGTAAAAATATATTCCTGTAGTTACATACATAGAATATACAAAAAATACAGCATTTGTATATTCAGCACTTGTAAATAAGACAGGCAGCAGAAAGCAGGGTGGGTCAGACCTTATCTGTATAAACATGAATACATGCACTCAACTGTGTGTATTTATCCAAAGAAGAAAGGGTCAAGAGAGAGGAGACACCACTGGCACCAGCTAATCTGTAAGGAAACAATGGTAAATGGACAAAATTGATATGTGAATGATCCCCTTGTATCACGTGGATGGGTGGTTACCAGTGCTCGCTGGATTAGTACACTTTTTTTATGTATATATATGAGATGGTCAGCCATGACTGATGGTGAAAAGCTCAATTCATTCACTACTTGATGTATACTCAACTGGTGTTTTGGTGATATAAAGGCTTGATACAAATATATGCATTGTAATTAGTGCAATGCATACTTGTTAGTTTTTGGTGTCTTTTGCAGTCTGAACATAGATATGAATGGCAACTCATCTGCTGTCTAATAAAAAAGTGCTTGTTGTTCACTGAGCGTGTAAAGGGGTCTATGTGAAAGCAAGGTCTGTTGTATGTCCATTTACTACAGCGCAACAGAATGGATGCAGCTTAAAGTGAACCGAGCATCATTTTTAACACCCAGGGCAGCTCTAATGCAAATTAAAAATGCATTCTAAAAATGTGGTTTATTATTAAAAAAAACTTTAATTTTACCTCATTTTTTTACATCTAAGAGTTAAATTAGCCACTTTGTCCATCCGCAAAGGACCTGCGGTCCCTGAGCAGGAGATGGTGAAAACAGATAAGAAATCACCTCTTTAGACTTAATTGACCACAAACAAACCCCCATTGTACTTCAAACAGAAAACATCAGTTACAGTTGAAGAATTTCTCACCTAGCCTGGATAACAGCAGTTGTAAAACAGCAGGGGTTGAGCTTCTGAACAATGGCAGCCCTTGCAGCTATTTGAAGCCAAGAGCTGCTTGGATCCCTTTAAACTAGTGCTGTAAGTGCAGCACTGCTCTGCTCAGCCCCCAAGTAATCGTCTTGCTTCAAAATAAATAAATTGTTAAATACATTCATTTTAGTTTGGTGTTTTGGGGTCTCCTCCTTCGCAACAAAGATATTATCTTAAAGTGTACCTGAGATGGGGCCCCGTCAATAAAATATTGCTCCCGCAGCGTCCTCTTCTCCCTCCCGCAACTGAGCCTGGAAAATCCGTCAGTCGGGGCCAGTTGGCGCATGCCCAGTCCGGCCAGGCACACTCCCCTGTCTCGCTCCCAGTAGGTGCAGAACACTCCAGGCGACGTGAACATGTGCTGTTGGCCCCGGACCGAAGGGCTTTTCAGGGCCAATTTCGGGCAAACAGAGAGGGAGAAGAAGATGCAGTGGGAGCATTCAGGCCGGAGGGGGCTGGAGGAAGCCCCAGGTATGTATATTTCAGGTTCCCTTTAATAGAGTGTAAGCTTGCAAGGGCAGGGACCTTCCCCCTAGAGTTTCTTGTCTATGTTACACTTCACTAAATGAGCACGTACCAGTATTGGTGATGTTTTCGAACCACACATCAATTGTATGTACAGCAGAGTCCCGAGTATCTGGCACTAGCAGGGATCGCCTGTTGCTGGATATATGTGCTAACCGACTGAAAAAGCACTAACCCTCAACTCTAAATACTTACCGAGCCTCCAGCAATGTGTAGCAGCCTTCCTCTTGCACCTAGCGGGCTCCTAGCAGCTTTCTGGCTTCCTCCGTGCATGGAAGCCAGTGTCACCTGACCTTACCCCATCGGAAGGCTGAAACCACTTGGAGCTCGCAAGGTGATGCAGGAAGGCTGCAATACATCTTTGGAGGCTCAGTAAGTATTTTAAAGGCTCCAATACTGCCCAGATCAAAGTCCCTGTTATCCTTCATGCGTGCCGGTTAGTTGAGACTTCCGGTTGCCTGAGTTTTAGATAACGGGGACTTTGCTGTATTTGTACTTGTGTCACTGGTTGTCCTGATTGTACAGAGTGTTGTACTGCCCATGTATCTATGCTCCTCACTATTTCATGTTTCTGTAGTATGTACAACGCTACAGCTTATGTTAGTGCCATATTAATAATATACAATAATAAAATGGAGGGCCAGGCTGCCACAGAGGGCTGTGCAATTAGGAAGGCAAGGCAAAAAGAAGAGCCCAGCACATGATTATGTGACTGCGAGCTCCACAGGAAAAATAAGCTATGAATTGTTTTATCATTTAAAGCAGGACTATTTCTGGAGCCTTAGGAGAGAGGAAAAAATCCTGCATTCAAAAACAAACAAACAATCAAGTGAATTCAAACCTAAATGGAGGAAATCTTGCTTTCCCTATATGGTTGTTTGGAAAAAGAGGACAAGCATAGAAAACCCTGGATCCTGCTTACAATTCTTAGTAAAGAGAGTCAGACTTAATTCATTGGCTCAGCCCAGAACTGAGATTGCAGCTCTTTATAAAAGAACATGTGAGGGATGTATTGTGAAAGGGTCACAATGGAATATGTAAACAGACAGCAGGGATAGTGTAATTTTGGCCACAGGGATTAGGACACAGTACAAACAGGCTGTGCATGTCCATGTGCTGTCACTGCAAGTCACACAAACCTGAGAGAGGGGACCACATTGCGGTGAGTCTGTCACCTCCCTTCTCACTTATACACCTATCTCTTCATAGCAACCTATTACTAATAAGCATTTTATTGTAGTCATCTATTGTTTGCATGCCAAATAGCTATTTCATCAATGCCAGATTACTGAAAGTTTTGTTCAATTACGGAACTATATTGAAATGAAATGTTTGATCATTGGTCAACTCAAAAAGACACATTAAACATAGACCATCTACAGATGTGGGGGTGATTTATAAAGCTTTTATCTTGAATGATCTCACTATACTTCTATTCACCTCCATTATAAAGAGAGCTGATTCATGAGGTAAAAACATAAGGAAAATAATCCAATAAAGTAATTTAAAATAAAAAATAAATTGGCCTTTTTTTTAATCTTTTTAAAATGAATTTTCAGCACTCTGCAATTGAACAAGTACCAAAAAGTTCTGTCAAAATTATTCTGAGTATTTTTTTGCTTGGCTTATAAGGTATTTTATTGATAACGTGTGGAAATGTTACCTAGGAGAAAACTTAAAAGAAAAGGGCCCATATGCAATTAACTTTCTTTCCTAGATGGTATTTTCTCAACCAGCAAACAAGAAAATACTCAAAAAAAATTCTATAGTACTTTTTCACCTACTTTTTGGTACTTTTTCACCTACTTTTTGGTACTTTTTCAGCAAAGTACTGAAAAATTATTTCAAAGAGAAGATGAAAAATTTTCTCCAAGGAAAAGACGTAAGAAAAAAATGTTAATTGCATATGGGCTCAGGAGAGAAGATACAGGAAGGAGAAGAAAAGCCACTGGATGTGGCACACCAGTGGGACAGGTGAGAGCTCTGCTGACAACACACAGGGGAGCACAGATGGAGGCACCGGCAACTGCACAGATTTTCAATAGATTTCATGCTGAAATCGATTGAAAATCTGTCTGCAGTATATGGGCAGCTTTAGTTAGGTTTGAAACAATCTCCTTGGAGAAAACCCAGGAGCAAAAGTTAATTGAATAAGGGGCCCTTATCTGTTTACCTAATCATCTAGCTCTCCTTATTAGTGTTAACTCATGATTTAATACATAATGGGCCCAATCCAATTCGCTTTTTCTATGCTCCCACCATGCAAGAAAGTACACAAAATAAGATACCGGTATAAATGTTTTTTCACCAATGTTTTTTTTGTATTTCTTTAATTGCTAAGTACTGAAAAGTTATTTTAAAGGTGAAAAATGATATCCTAGAAGAAAACTTAAATGTCAGGTAAAATTATCATATTCAAGCCCTACTTACCCGGGGCTTCCTCCAGCCCCTAGCAGCTGACATGTCCCATGCCGCAGCTCCGCACTCAGCTGCCGGCCAGGATTCCCTGCCGGCCGGTGATAGGCCGACCTCGCGACTTCATCGTCCACTGCGCCTCTACAAGTCCACGTTGTCCGGAGTGTACTGCGCAGGCGGCGTGGGACATGTTGGCTGCAAGGGACTGGAGGAAGCCCCGAGCAATTAGAGCTTGAAAATGATGATTTTGCCTGACATTTCCTTTAAAGAGAACCCGAGGTGGGTTTGAAGAATATTATCTGCATACAGAGGCTGGATATGCCTATACAGCCCAGCCTCTGTTGCTATACCAAACCCCCCTAAGGTCCCCCTGCACTCTGCAATCCCTCATAAATCACAGCCACGCTGCTGACAAACAGCTTGTCAGAGATGGCTGTGTTTATCTCTATAGTGTCAGTCTGCTGCTCTCCCCGCCTCCTGCAGAACTCCAGTCCCCGCCTGCATCCCTTCCCTCCCTGCTGATTGGAGGGAAGGGACGGGGGCAGGGACTGGAGCTATGCAGGAGGCGGGGGAGCAGCTGAGACTGACACTACAGATGTAAACACAGCCTCACAGCACGGCTGTGATTTATGAGGGATTGCAGAGTGCAGGGGGACCTTAGTGGGGTTTGGGATAGCAACAGAGGCTGGGCTGTATAGGCAGATCCAGCCTCTGTATGCAGATAACATTCTTTAAAGGATACCACAACTGACATGTGACATGTTGAGATAGACATGTGTATGTACAATGCCTAGCACACAAATACCTATGCTGTGTTCCTTTTTTTCTTTCTGTGCCTGAAAGAGTTAAATATCAGGTATGTAAGTGGCTGACTCAGTCCTGACTCAGACAGGAAGTGACCACAGTGTGACCCTCCCTGATAAGAAATTCCACCTATAAAATACTTTCCTAGCAGAAAATGGCTTCTGAGAGCAAGAAAGAGATAAAAAGAGGAATTTTTTTATCAGTGAGGGTCACACTGTAGTCACTTCCTGTCTGTGTCAGGACTGAGTCAGCCACTTACATACCTGATATTTAACTCTTTCAGAGAGAGAAAGAAAAAAAAGGAACACAGCATAGTTATTTGTGTGCTAGGCACTGTACATAAACATGTCTATCTCATTATGTCACATTTCAGTTGTGGTCTCCTTTAAACACACCTCGGGTTCTCTTTAAGAGAAAATTTTAAGTAAATAATTGCCATTACTCAATTCACTTTTTCTCCTGAATTTTATCCTAAGAGATCATTTTTCATCTTCCCTTTAAAATAACTTTCAGCATTCTGCAATGCTGAAAAAAATAATATTTTCTTGCTTGCTGGTGGCTTAAATGCATTTTATTGATAAAGTGTGAAGATATTAAAAAAAAACCAAAAAAAACCCCCTGAGAATCCCCCCAAATAAGTAGTCTAATGCTGTGGATACACAGCGTGTTTTTTTCTTATCAATCAAGTCACTGATGGCTCGATTGATAATTTCCGACAGGTCCGAACACCGCGCGGATCGATTCCCCACTCGATACCCGGGGGCGGACAATAGCAGAAATCGAGCGAAATATAAGGAAGCGCCCGCGGGGACGAGCGGAAATCGATCCGGGCGGCCGCGGGGTCGCGGCGGGAGTCGATCTGGCGGCTAAACGAGCCGCCAGATCTAACCGTGTATGCCCAGCATAAAAACTGTTGGTTCTGTCTGATTTTAACTGCTTATTTTTTTCGTTGGAGTGGTGCATCAAAGAGAAACCGTGACCAAGAATTGTACTTCATCCCAATCAGTAGCTGATACCCCCTTTCCCATGAGAAATCTTTTCCTTTTTACTAATTGATCATCACAGGGCTCTGTATGGCTGATATTGTGGTGAAACCCCTCCCACAGTGTGATGTCAGGACTAGAGATGTGGCGAACATCTCCAAATCCCTGGGGCTCTTACTACTTCCGGGTCGCACTGACCCGGAGTAGTACGCCTGCGCTGCCCGGCGGAGCGCGTCCTAGATCGCGTTCCTGTTGCCAGGCACTTTCTGCGAATGACGTCACGCTCATGCGCAGAGAGTGCCCGGTTACAGGAGCGCGATCGAGGAAGCGCTCCGCCGGGCAGCGCAGGCGTACTAGAGATCCAGAGATGTTCGCCGGGCGAACAGTTTGCCGCATCTCTAGTCAGGACCAAGGTCCTGACATTTTCCTGTCTGTGATCCTCATTGCATTGTGGGAAATAACAGCTGTTTACTGCTTTGCCAGCAGTAAAAATGTCACCATGTGGTAAATGTCAGAATGTAAATCAGGGAGAGGAAAGATTTGACAATGGGCAAACACTGACTAAATCATTACATAATTATTGTAAAAATGAAGCACTTTTTTATTACATTATTTTCAATGGAGTTCCTTTATAAAGAACCACTATTGTGAAAAAAGTAGGTATTTAAAATCTGACAGAACCCACAGGGTTTTGGCCAGTCCATCTTCTCATGGGAGATTCTCGGGGCTTTCTTTGTTTTCAACAGCATTTCCTGAAGAGCAGTTTAACTGCCAATATAGTGAGATACCAGCCAGCCTCCCTACTTCCTTGCACACTATTTTGTCAGTTAGACTTTGCAACGGCAGTCCTTCCTGTTCAGTAAGCCAGCACCTATTCAGTAGGAGACCTTGGGCAAGACCCCCTAACACTGCTACTGCCTATAGAGCTCGCCCTAGTGGCTGCAGCTGAGGCACTTTGAGTCCACCACTGAGCACAATATAAATGTTGTTTGTCTTGTATAAGAAGAAGGCAGCCTCCTATAGAGGTGTCCCATGCTGTCCTCCTGTCCCCTGTCACTGAGCAGGGAGCCCCCAAAGAAATTTGACAAGGGCTTGTCAGAAAGAAGAACAAGGCTGTGCCCCTCTTTAGGCACAAAAGCCTGCACAAGTACGCCCGCAATTGCGCATTTGGCCGGAGCCGCTCATGTATAAGCCGTTCCATGCTAGTGCACAAGTGTGGCCTTGCTCGCACAGGTACAGCATGGCCGAGCTCATGCCAGAAGAGGAGCGCAGCCCCGATGGTCCAGAAGGTCCCGCCGAGCTGCCCTTATAGGATCCAGAGGTTTTCCTCTACTTTAGTAATATGCCTTCTTCTACCTGAGGTTCTCCCCAAATTCCCTTTTCAAAAAATACATAAACACACCCATCTTTTAATAATTTCATCTACTAATGAGCAGCAAGTACACTGTGTGATGACACAAGATAATGTCCAGGCCTCATGACATTGCTTTCAGGCACCTGGGATGACATCTGACTCACCTTGTGCCAAAACAGATAGTATTTCACAATGGTCTGAGGCACAACGTTTCCCAATATTCAAACAATCATATGAGATCACCTGACAAGCTGATGGGTCGTACCATTATGATCTGTACAAATTATTCTGACTGAATTTGCTACACTTATTTTAGAGTTGAGTCCCTAGTACTTGGTAACATCCATGGTCCTTAAAGAAGACTTCAGGGAAACATTCCGTTAAAAATTCAATTCCCCCCTTGTTCAAAAAAAAATAAAAATGTTTTGATGATGTATATCAGTGCTATGAGTCATTTTGTAATTTAATGTCACTAAAACATATTTCCATCTCAGTTTACAGCCAGGTATCAGAGGTATAACTACAAATAAAGGCCAGTGTGGTCTCTGTGTCACATTCCTTTATTTCCAAAATAAATGTAGCCACCCATTGTGGTGCTGCCCCGCCCATAGCTGTCGCAGCCATCATGTTACCCTTAAATCGCCAATAGCAGTACAGCCAATATGTCACTTACATAACACAATCACAGTGTGGCCACCATGTCTTCCTTCTCCCATAACAAGTGCAGCCAGGAACGTAACTATAGGGGAGCAGCCCCTGCAATCACACAGGGGCCCAGCAGAGGCGTATCTAGGGTTTTCAGCACCCGGGGACAAAGACGGGTTTAAAGCCTCCTACCCCATGGTTAGGCCTGTGGTGCTTGTAATGCCCTCCTCTGACCACCTGTGCCCTCCAGACGGTCTAGTCAAGACCTTTGACCCGGAACTAATTGCTGCCGCATGCCCAGTAGCTTTCCTTTACATGAGTAGACAGCGCTGTCCACACTCCCAGCTGCTCTCACTGCCAGCCACACATTCTCCTCAGCTCAGTTTCTCCGGTGGGGGCGGGCATCTATCAGGCAGGGAGGGGGTTCCTCCCAGTCCCAGCCGCCAGGCATGCTCTCCTCCACTGCTGTATCTAGTTTCTCTAGTGGGGCGGGGTGGAAGAGGCTGCAGGATAATTGTTCATTCTGTGCATCATGGTAGATATGCTGCCAGTGGTGGCAGGCAGCCACTGAGCACCCCTAAATCGCTGCACCCGGGGACATATGTCCCCTCTTGCCCACCCTTAGTTACACCCCTGGGGCCCAGAGCTGTAAGAGGGCCCAATTACAAACCCTCCCTTCCTCCAATACAGAGGACTTCAGATCAGGTATTTCTGTGGCTACACTTGTTATGGGTATGAAAATCATGGTGGCCACACTTGTTTTATGACAGTTTTAAGATGGGCCCCCAGACCATAATTTCATTCATTATGTTATTTTCTCTACGGTTCCTCTTTGAATGCATCTATCGCATGCAGGACAAACAACGCCAGACACCATGTGGGTTTTTAGTAACTGAGGAAAATAGTGGATGCGTTTGGTAGTAAAAGCGTGCATGGTGTGCATAATATGTACTGGGGCAGAACATTCCCTTTTTTATTGTACCCCCAGCCTGAACCCTCCATAAATCATAGACAGAGGGTTACTTAGAAACTGGCCATTTAAAGTGATACTGAAGCGAAAAAAAAATTATGATATAATGATTTGTATGTGTAGTACAGCTAAGAAATAAAACATTAGGAGCAGAGACATAATTCTAGTATTGTTTCTAGTACAGTAAGAGTTAAGAAACTTCAGTTGTTATGTATGCAAAAGAGCTAATGAGCTCCACGACTTGACTTTCAAAGTCGCAGAGAGCTCTGACTTCTGAAGCTTGTTATCTCTACTGTTAGTCATTGTATTTTCTTTTTCTTTGCAAAGAAGGGGTTCAAAAGTTCACTAGCCTGCTCTGTGAAATCATTTAGAATGCTGAGTAGTGTGTAAACTGCAAATATTAGAGAATGATGCAATGTTATAAAAAAAAACACTATATAACTGAAAATAAAAATATGAGAATATTTTCTTTGCTACTGTTCTAGTAATTATCCGTACTACACAACCAATTCATTATATCGTAACTTTTTTTTTGTCGCTTCAGTGTCTCTTTAAATACTCATGCAATCAGAGCGCAACAGTTAGTGGCTAATAAACTGTAATGATTGTGTAAAAGCCCATGTTAGCATTCACAATACCTAGATGTACAACTGTTCCTTCTGATAATTAGTATCCCCTCTAAGAAGTCCAGCCAGCTTTAGGACCTGCCAAGTGTGCAGTAGGTGACATATGATCAGCTGACTGGAGGTCCCGGGAGCGAGCCTAGCACAGGCATCAGACAGACATCACAGAGAGCAGTCATAAAGCAACTTATGGGCATCGGAGTAAGATGATCCCCCCAGCATGAGGAGGCACAGATGATGAGAAACCTAATCTATGGGGCATATACAAATTCATGTAAGTGTATAGCTGCCAGCTATGGCACACTGGGCAGGCCAAACACTTGCTGCAGATAAAGGGGTATCATATTATGCACACTGGTCTCTGTATACAGTTTTCCTGCCAGGGCGCTGTGTGTTGAGTCTTCTCCCCTTCTTCCTTCCGCTTGTTCCTGATGTCCATCCCTTCATTCAATCCCATTTTACCTTTCCTTTTCCCGAGCTCCTATTTGCTTTTCAGTAATCAGTACTGATTTATGTTCACCTCTTCCAAAGACCTCACTTTTCTGGTACTGATGTACTGTATGTGTGTGCAGATTTACACCACTGAGTTCTATATTCATTGATATTGAGCTGAAAAGTTTTATGTAAGGTTCATTTCACACTGTACATTGCGTTGTGATAAAATCGCAACACAACTGAGCCGAAAAGTCAAGCAGTATTGTTGTGATGCAATGATATAGTTCATTGCAACGTCATGTACATTATGTGCAAGAAGCCTGAGCTTGACAGCTATATGTCTGTTTACTAAGCTGAGCACTAGGTCACTTTTATGTTCTTTTTCTCTGCTTGTCAGATCAATTGCTAGTCTTATTTTAACTCGCTGCATGCAGGCTTTGTATGAAAGTCTATGTCCAGTCTCCATTGCAGTTCACGCTCATTAACCACTTCGCCACTGAGGGGTTTTACCCCTTGAGCACCAGAGCAATTTTTACCTTTCAGCGCTCCTTCCATTCATTCATCTATAACTTTATTATTACTTATCGCAATGAAATGAACTATATCTTATTTTTTTCGCCATCATTTAGGCTTTCTTTAGGTGGGACATTATGCCAAGAATTATTTTTTCTGAATGTGTATTAATGGGAAAATAGGAAAACATTTGGGAAAAAAATCATTATTTTTCAGTTTTCGGCCATTATAGTTTTTAAATAATGCATGCTACTGTAATTAAAATCCATGAAATGTATTTGCCCATTTGTCCCGGTTATTACACTGTTTAAATTATGTCCCTATCACAATGTTTGGCGCCAATATTTTATTTGGAAATAAAGGTGCATTTTTTTCAGTTTTGCGTCCATCCCTAATTACAAGCCCATAGTTTATAAAGTACCAGTGTTGTACCTTCTTGACATAAATATTTAAAGAGTTCAGTCCCTAAGGTAACTATTTATGTTTTTTTTTCTTTTTATTACAAAAAATAAATAAATTGGGGAGTGTCGGAGGTAATGAGTTAATTTATAGTGTAAAAGTATGTATTTGTATATGAAAAATGTTTTGGATGTAGTTTTAATATTTGGCCACAAGATGGCCACAGTAATGTTTTGTGAATGCGACCTGTAAGCGTCGGAAGTACGCTTACAGGAAGTTCAGTGAGGCTGGGAAACTTTTTTTTTTTACCACAATGATCACGCTGCTTCTCATAGAAGCAGCCAATCATTGCTGGGGGCTGAGATCAACGAAAAGGAAAGTTTTTTCCCGTTCATTGATCTCCGGGCGAGCAGCCAGCGGCGTGCACGAGCACGGGAGCGCGCGTACGAGCGAGCGGGAGTGCGGACAGCGGCGGTAGCGGCGGGAGGTCTACGCTCCTGGTGGGGAAAGGGTGTTAAAAGGAGCGTAGATATACGCACGCGTGGTGGTAAAGTGGTTAATACACACTAGCAGGCCTACACCCGTTACAATAACGGGTTCTAGGCGTCCCTCACAACCCCTCTCCCGTCACAGCTGCATGTCAGTGCGCATGCGCGCACACGCGCACACGCGCACACGCTCATCCCCCTGGCCCCGTCCTCCTCCTGTCCCAATGTTCGCACCGTGCCACACATGCGCAGTAGCGCAAAGGTGCGGACACTGGGACAGGAGAGGAAGCAGGGACACAGGGGGTTTATTGTATAGGATGCATTATGCAACTGACAACTGTGAACCTCCTAGCCTGAATGCAAATTGTATACGGCTTGGAACTGGACTTATTTATTTTATTTATTTATTTATTTATTGTATTTATAAAACGCCTACATATTACATTGGGAAATTGCTAGCCATTAATGCCAATAATTATTGGATTTCCTTCAAACCCCTAAAAGTACCCTAGGGGCAGGCCCAAATACGTGCACCTAATATCTCAATTATGTGGCGGAGCGAGGGCCTGCGGGGAAAAGTTCAACACTTTGATCTAAAGAGGCTGATGCTGTGCCAGATTTTATCTAATAACAGCTCTCCAGTGGCAGCCATGTTTTCCTATTTCGGACTATGTCCGTCATTGGGCCTATACTTGAAAATGACAATGTCGGACATAGTCTAACATAGGAAAGGGTTAATGTGTCTGCACCACCTCTTTCAAACCAAGCATTCTTGAGATATTGTTCTGATGGGAAAAATACCTTGGCTTGTGCCATATTTTCCCTATAATCACTCTGTAGTTTGCATGATTTTTCCAAGGAAAAATGGAAAAATCCTTAAAGGGACACTTAAGTCAAACAAAAAAAATGAGTTTTACTCACCCAGGGCTTCCAATAGCCCGCTGCAGCTGTCCGGTGCCCTCGCCGTCTCCCTCCGATCCTCCTGGCCCCGCCGGCAGCCACTTCCTGTTTCGGTGACAGGAGCTGACAGGCTGGGGACGCGAGTGATTCTTTGCGTTACCAGACACATTAGCACCCTCTATGCTGCTATATGGTATATGATATATGCTATAGCAGCATAGATGGCGCTATTGTGGCCAGGAACGCGAAGAATCACTCGCGTCCCCAGCCTGTCAGCTCCTGTCACCGAAACGGGAAGTGGCTGCCGGCAGGGCCAGGAGGATCGGAGGGAGACGGCGAGGGCACCGGACAGCTGCAGCGGGCTATTGGAAGCCCCAGGTGAGTAAAACTAATTTTTTTTGTTTGACTTAAGTGTCCCTTTAAAGAGACACTGAAGCAAAACATTTTTTTTTTATATAATGATTTGTATGTGTAGTACAGCTAAGAAATAAAACATTAGGAGCTAATATTGTTTCCAGTACAAGAAGAGTTAAGAAACTCCAGTTGATAACTATGCAAAAGAGCCATTGAGCTCTGTCTTCTGAAGCTTGTTATCTCAACTGCCAGTCGCTGTATTTTCTTTTTCTCTCCAGAGGACTTTTCAAAAGTTCACTAGCCTGCTCTATAAAATCATGTAGAATGCAGAGTAGTGTGTAAACTGCAAATATTAGAGAATGATGCAATGTTAGAAAAAGCACTATGTAACTGAAAATAAAAATATGAGAATATTTTCTTTGCTACTAATGTTCTAGTAATTATCCGTACTACACAACCAATTCATTATATCGTAAAAAAACATTTCGCTTCGGTGTCTCTTTAATATGTGTAGTGAGAATAAGATTATATATAAAGTTACAATTGACGTGTGCTGTCAAATCTGTTTCAGGTTTCTGCATAAGCGTTCATGTGACATCTTTCGAACATGAAGACAAATAACACTATCCAGGCCGCCATCGATCTGACAGCCGGAGCTGCAGGTAATTCATGGGTTTTCAATTCAAACTGTCCACAAAAACCTTTGTAGAGAGTAATCCCTGGATCACACCCTAAAAATAATAGAAAAGAAGGGAAAACTCTTGGTTCTAGGACCAGAGATGCCTGGCTACTGCAGTGGGAGTAAAAGAACAAGTGACACTCATGCTAACCTAGAAATAAAAAACATATGTATATATATAAGTAGATAAATACTAGTTCTACTTACATAACAAGTGTATTGCCCTGTCCATGTTATAATTCCTGTGAATCTTATGAAGGAAAAGCAGAGAATCCTATTCTAGACAGTTTCCATCTTGGTTAACTTTGACCCCCTGACATCATTTCCTCCCTCACTCTTTTTTTCTCCTTTTGCTAATTGTGTATTCATTACCCGCCCTCCTCCCAGAGTCTTCAGACACTCCCACTGAGGTCTATACTAGGAAGCGCACTGTCTTATGTCATTAGAAGGAGGAGGGAAATAAAGGGAAGAGGAGGAATATATTATAGATAAAAAGACACCCCCCAGCATGCAACTGTTTGGCAATAGCAATTAAAGGGCCAGTGCTCCTAAGGTATGTGATAACTCCAAACCAGAACAGCAGAAAAAGTTTTGAAAGTTTTGAATGCAGGATTAGCATCTTTATCACTTAATACACTTAGACCAGTTGCTGTTGAAATTTGATTTTTATGGTGGCAATCCCACTATTAACTGTCCCTCAGAAGGGCTCACAAATCTAATCCCTACTATCCGGACTCATGAAGAACACAGCTACACAGAGAGAGTGTAATATAGTACAGTACTGAAGGTATAGGTATTTACAATAGATTATACTCACCAGGAGGCATTGCATAGGAAGTAACCACTGGTAAGAGCAAGTGGGGAGGTACTGTCCCTGCTCGACATGGGGGAGAAGATGAAGTGTCGCGGCTCCAAAAGAAGTTTACACTCTAGATCAGCGATGTCAATCCGGTCCTTCAAGGGCCGAGGTCCTCACACATTTTTGACACAGCTCAAATTAATTGATGAGTCTGAATCAGGAAAGGTGTGGTCCATCAGGTAGAACACATTCCTCTCCTTCTCAGCCTATCCTAAACACTGGCATGGATCTGGCCCCCAGGCCTGGAGTTCGACACCTGTGTTCTAGATGAGCTTCTAGAGTGAGTCCCTTTTGTCAAGGGTCAATAGAAAAAACTGGCAGGTGACTGGAGGCACCCAAAATTGTGTATGGATATGTATAAAAATAAGGGTAAGAAGGTCTTACCTTCAAGAAGGTGTTTTAACGTAAGATATTCAAAAATAGTCTTCATTTTACAGGTGCTCAGGGCTAATATAAGAACCTTTTACAGCACAATATTTGACCCAATGACGCAGCTTTTGCTGTGAAACACGTTGTTCTATGTCCATAATAAAACTAAGACTTTTTTATATCTTATGTGAAAACTCCTTCTTGAAGGTAAGACCTTCTTACCCTCTGTATAGTGTGTGTTGGCTGGGAAAGTCTGTAGAATCACTCTGCCTGGAAGTACTGAGCAATATAGATGAAAAATAACTACTCTAAGATACAGAAGGAGAAAAATGCTTCTTCCTGTTCCAATTTTAGGATGAGCTAGAATTTTTGAAAAAAATTGTGGCTGTTTTCTATTTAATACACCTTAATACGTTTATCTACATGACAGGAAATTTACAGGTCTTTTTTGTTTGTTTGTTTTAATTGTTTTATTTATTTTGTTTAGTACTAAAAATATTGTTTTTAGATGTGTCATTTTTGATCAATAATATCTAAAAATTTTAAAAATTAATGGTTTATTTTGCTTTTCTTTTACATACCTCACACCCCTTTGTCTGACTGGCACATTTTGCATCTAAAAATATTTTTTCTTTACTACTGTGTATTAATAAAAAGTCCATACAGCGACAATAGGGGTAATTATTACCACACACCAAATTACGGTTTTGGCTTATATACTTTTAGTGACTTGTGTACAACTATAGATGAAGATGCTTTTCTGTTTACAACCAGTTGGACCAGCAAGCGCAGTTTGAAATGAGGCATTCATTTGTAATATTTCATATGTTTTTAATTAAAAAACTATATTTAAACAATAATTCAGTACTTTTTAAGACCATTCACACTGGGGCACTTTTCGGGCAATTTCCGTCGCACTTTGAATCGCTGGCAATCACCAACACTTTGACAAGTTCTAGTGTCATTTATAGTGTATGGCAGTGGTCTCACTGCTGTGATCGCCAGCGATTCGCATCTTACTGAAATCTGAAACGCTGTGCATGCAGCACTTTTCCACGATTTTGGAGCGATCAGGGTTAAAAAAAATCACAAATTGCAATGGCCCAAAAATCACATTTGTGTTCAATTGAAAAACAGAAAAAAAAACCACTCTGTGATTTGCTAGCGTTTTGTAATCTTTAGTGTGATTGGGGCCTAATAGTCGCAGCGCGTGATTTAGTCGCGGTGCCACCGCAGAAGAGAAAAGTTGAAGTGTACCAGCGAGTAACAAAGTGAAGTAATCAATATGTAACCAGGGATTCCTCCATCCCTATAATCACTTCTGAGTCCCACGCCCTCCTCCCGCGGTCTGGCATTCAGCTGCAATCATTCCTGGTAACTGGCTCAGTCGCGTCTAGTCTGGGTCTTCTACACATGCGCAGTAGCCCCGGACTGACGGGACTGAGCCAGTTACCGGGGCTGATCGCGGCTGAATGGAGGGCGGCGTGGGACTCAGACGTGTTTATGGGGCGGAAGGAAGCCCTGGGTAAGTTTCGATGACTTCACTTTGTTAATCTCTGGTTTACGTTAACATGTAACATAAGTTCTGGTACACTTCCGGGATAACCATGGAAGTTGCACGGCAACGCATTGCAGCTTGTGTGTTACCCAGAACACTTCCAACACGTCACGACTCGTGACATGTTGGAAGTGTTCTGGGTAACGCACAAGCTGCAATGCGTTGCCGTGCAACTTCCATGGTGACGTACCGCAGGCTGTGTGTCATGTCTCATTGACTTTAATGGCCACTGCAACAAGCTGTGGTAGGAGAAAGTACTGCAACGCAATGCAACACAGTAAGTGTAAAAGGACCCTAAAGAGTATTATACACTTTTTTTAAGTTCTTCTCTTTCATATGTATGTTTTTTCAAAATAATACAATTGCACATTTCTGCTTTTAAAACATGCATAAACATATTTTTTAATACTCAAATTAGGTGGGACAGCATGTGTTCTGACAGGGCAGCCATTTGACACAGCTAAAGTGAAGATGCAGACGTTCCCCAACCTGTACAGAGGGCTGATAGACTGTGGAGTGAAGACTTACAAACAGATGGGCTTCCGAGGATTCTACAAAGGAACAAGCCCGGCCCTTCTAGCCAACATCTCTGAAAACTCTGTGCTCTTCATGAGCTACGGCTTCTGTCAGAGGGTTGTCCGCAAACTTACTGGATTAGAGAAGAATGCACCCCTAAGGTAACTGGGTGGAAGGTGTTAGAATATATGGTTTGATTTCTGTTATAACTATTAAATCGCTGCACCTTTCCGTTATCATTGTGCATACAGGTTACCCAGTTATGATTTGGAAAATCAGAATTACCAGGACTTTTTATAGCGGGTCTAAACCGATAAGAAGTCTGTAAAGTTCAGCAGAGTGAGATATGACAAGGGCAGTAGTTCCTACTAGTGCGATGGACACAATGTGATTTTCTGAACATGCTCATAAAGGCTTCTACACACACTTGACTAAAGTCGGCTGGGGTGGGCGATAGCGACCGCCTCAGCCTATGCTCAAGCGTGGGTACGGCAGCCCCCCAGGTGGAACAACTCACCTGAGAGACGGCCAACTTCTTTGAAGACGCCGCTCTTCCACCTGCCGAGTGGTGTCAGTCCGTCGTCCCTCCACCCCCCCCCACCTTAGCAACAGTAAAAACTGTATTGGCCAGCCCAGCGATGTCGCCCAAAGACGGCAGCATAACGCAACCCTAAACATTTTTCAGGAAAATGGACACGCTGCAATTCATTTGGTGAATGGCATGCATCTGGACCTGGGCAACAGCGGAGAGTAATCCAGAGATATAGTGACGTATATACCAGCGGCAGGGCAACGTACATCTGTGATCAGACCCTTAATGACCTGCTGAGAGTGACCGGGGTTCCCTTGACTTTTTTCTTGATTAATAGGCCTGCATTAGTTGGCTGTCTTTGAAATGGTTCTACATTTGCAGTAAAAATCTAAACTGTGGGTAAGGCAGCATGCAGTGAAACCATATGTGGTGTGAAACAACCCGCAGAGCGGTCAGACACATAAACAACTTACAGCCCCTTTCCAGGAATTTAACCATCAAGTCATTTTTACAAATTCAAGCGGCTTAAAGAATTAGTAACCTCTCATTTTCAAATGTCTCTAAGGGCCACGTTGTAAATCACAACATGTTAACAATTGGGTTAAAAGGTTCGTCGTGGCAAAGCCACTGAAAAGAGTTTAAATTTAAACAATTTAGCTTGAAAGCTTCAGTTATATTCATATTGTGCAATTATGTGGCCATTGCCATGTTTAAAATATTTGTATCTTTTGCGTCTATCTGTAATGCTTGTGTGCATAAGCAATACTGTCTGTTTACAAATCACAAGTGTAATGCTTGGGGGTTATACTTTGACCACCCAGAGCAACAAGGCTGGTAGCTGAATAATGGAAGAGGCTACACAGGCTGCCCAGAGCAACTGCAGCTCTGGGCTTCCGATATCGCTACAAATAAGACGCAATGGCAGCGCAGTGCGATGTTGCGCTGCCTTAGCGATAGCAAGCACTCAGACAGGTACAAGACAGGACTATAGACAGGCCCGTTTCTAGGGCCGTGCTGGGCGTGCCGCCGCCTGGGGGCGCTGTTGGGGGGGCGCTATAATGGAGGGGGGAGCCGGAGCCGCGGGGAGGGCAGCCCTGGGAGGGCAGCCCTCCCTCTCCCGGGCCGCTCTCCGTGCTCCCCCATCAGATGCAGAGCGAGCAGCCAGGAAGTGCTGTTTACAACTCATCTCCCTGGCTCCAAGCACCGCTCTCTCGCCGCCGGTCTCCTCTCTCTGCATAGATGCGGATACACACGCTGCTTCCAGCTTAACAGGAAGCAGCGTGTGTATCTGCATCTATGCAGAGAGAGGAGACCGGCGGCGAGAGAGCAGCGCTTGGAGCCATGCAGGTGAGTTGTATACAGCGCTTCCTGGCTGCTCGCTCTGCATCTGAGGGGGGAGCACGGAGGGCGCCCGGGAGAGGAGAAGGAGGGAGAGGTCGGGCTGCCCTCCCCGCGGCTCCGGCTCCCCCCTCCATTATAGGGGACAGCTACCTATCTAACCTATCCTGGGGGCACCTACCTAATCTAACCTACGCTGGGGGGCAGCTACCTAATCTAACCTACACTGGGGGGCAGCTACCTATCTAACCTATACTGGGGGGCACCTACCTAAACTAACATACACTGGGGGGCAGCTACCTATCTAACCTACACTGGGGGGCACCTACCTAATCTAACATACACTGGGGGGCACCTACCTAATCTAACCTATACTGGGGGGCACCTACCTAATCTAACCTACACTGGGGGGCACCTACCTAATCTAACATACACTGGGGGGCACCTACCTAATCTAACCTATACTGGGGGGCACCTACCTAATCTAACCTACACTGGGGGGGCAGCTACCTATCTAACCCTACACTGGGGGGCAGCTACCTATCTAACCTAATTACACCAGAGAGGAAATGTGTGCATCAACCAAGTGAACCTGACAAATCTGGCTTTGCAAATTTGGCCTATTGGCTAATCACGAGACATTGCTCATGCAAATATGCATTTGCTTTCGCATGCCTAAATATGCAGGGTCAAAAACCAAAACCGCAAAACAATCGCCCTGCGGGAATTAGTTCATGCTACATGGTTTTTGACCCTGCAAAGCCAGATTTGTCAGGTTCACTTGGTTGATGCACACATTTCCTCTCAGGTGTAATTACCTATCTAACCTACACTGGGGGGCAGCTACCTATCTAACCTACACTGGGGGGCAGCTACCTATCTAACCTATACTGGGGGGCAGCTACCTAATCTAACCTACGCTGGGGGGCAGCTACCTAATCTAACCTACACTGGGGGGCACCTACCTAATCTAACCTACACTGGGGGGCAGCTACCTATCTAACCTACACTGGGGGGCAGCTACCTAATCTAACTTACACTGGGGGGCAGCTACCTAATCTAACCTATACTGGGGGGCAGCTACCTATCTAACCTATACTGGGGGCACTTATCTAACCTGTATTGGGGGCACCTACCTAGCTAGCCTATACAGGTGGCAACTATACTGGCTACCTATATTGCAGGCACCTACCTAAATAACCTATACTCGGGGCACCTACCTATCTAACCTATGCTGGGTGCAACTATTCTGGCTACCTATATTGCAGGCACCTACCTAAATAACCTGTACTGGGGCACCTACCTATCTAACTTATACCGGGGGCGCCTGCCTATCTAACCTATGCTGGGGGCAACTATACTGGCTACCTATACTGGAGGCACCTACCTGGCTAACCTATAGCGGGGGCAACTATACTGGCTCACCTATGCCTGGCTACCTATACTGGGGTACCTATTCTTGGCTACCTTTACTGGGGGGACCTATACTAAGTGCAACTAGACCTGGCTAACCTATACTGCGGGCACCCATACCTTGCTCGGGGGGGGGTGTCGCAATTTTTACACCCTCGCCCTGGGTGCATTTTAGCCTAGAAACTGCACTGACTATAGACTGGACCGTAACTAGTAGTAACCACAGCTCACAGTCACGTCCACAGAAGCAGAGCAAGCAGGCTAACAAAAGTCACCAGCAAGCATCCACACAGGCAAGCTTACAGGAAAGAACGTAACTAATAGCAACACAACTATGCTAGCTAAGCACGGGTGATCACGATAAGCGCAACCTACCGAAACGTGCTGAACAGACTAGCTAACAAAGTAACTGAAAAATCTCTGTGGCTCGAATAAAGAAAATAACAAACGACTCAACTAATAGATAAATATATATTAGCAAGTTTGCATATATATTTATCAAGAACTAGCTAAAGCATAAGTAATAAGGTCACATAGAACTACAATAACAGAACTATACAGAATAGCACAGTGCCCAGCAGACCAGCATAGTGATCGCTATGATGGGCCAGGTCTAAAAGGGGAGACAGACTTTTATGCCGGCATTGACCAATGGATGCAAGCATGCAAATCTCTACACAGCTGAATGGTAATCATTCAATCCTGAGCTGTCTTGATTACCATTTGCTAGCTGGTTGTGAATGCAAAGGACTCTCATAGGAAATACATGCAGTATTATGTAACAACATGCCTGCAGGAAATCCAGGGCTATCTGGCCGCAGCTCAGCTGTAGTAAGCAATTGGTGGAATGATGCCAGCATCCTGAGCTGCCCAGAACTGCAAATGACAATGTGACTCATTGCAAATGCACAACCGAATGCAAGCAGACAAGCCAGAACTGTCCGTTTGCAGCTCCACTGCAACGGACAGAATACACTACAGGAGGGATCCTTATACTATCTTTGTATAACTAAATGGAAGCAGAAACATATGGGTTTAAAGTAGACCTGAACTCAGAACTTCCTCTCTGTTCTAAAAAAATAAGCAACAGTATAATAACATTTAAAGAAAAACAGTTCCTTGTTACTGCTTATACAACTCCTACCTAGATTCTGCAGAGCGGTTACTTTCTAGTATCCTGGGAGCACAGAAAAGGTTAACCGGCCTGTGTTTACATATTAGCTCAGAATTTGGCAGAGCCAGCAGACAGCTGACATCTCAAATTACACTAGCTCATTACTTGCTGAGAAGGGAAACTTAAGGTGCGTACACACATGCGACTATAGTCGTTTGAAACGATTGTTCCCATCGCTTCAAACGACGATCATTTAAAAAACAGCAGCCACACCATTAAGTCTAACGACGGACGAGCTAGATCGTTAAAAACGAACGATCTAGCTTGGCGGATTTTTTCCAACGACGATCGTTTGCAAAAGTAGTACATTGTTGGAAAAAGGTCGTTCGTACTAGGCTTGACAAGCGCGTTTTGCTTTTTCTCCATGGAACGTTTCATTTTTATGCGCAAGCGCAATAGTTGCTTTACGTGATGTAACGTTCGTTCTAACGATCAGATCGTTACACACTTTTAGAAGCTCACTTTACTTAAGTTGTTCTTTTGTCAATTAAAAGTTTGTTTGTCGTTCACAACGAACGATCGTTGTCGCATGTGTGTACGTAGCTTTAGACAGGCTGTTCTCTATATTCACACATAGGGAAGACACAGGGTGGATTTCTCTGTTTTCTTGTCTCCTGTGCAAGAGTTAATGTCCGCTTTAAATGTATTCCCTAAAAGTCTGAGCAAAAAAAGTAAAGTACTTCATAAACAGAAACTACATTTAGCTAAGAGAAAAATGTTTAAAGGACCACTCCAGTGAAAAAAGTAAGCAGTTAAAATCTGACAGAACTGACAGGTTTTAGACTAGTCAATTTCCTTGTGGGGGAATCTTAGGGTATTCTTTGTTTTCAGAACGGCAGTTTAACTGCCGATACCAGCCAGCCTTCTTAGGCCCGGTTCACATTAGCGTTCCCTGTCCGGATCCGCCTGATCGGATCCGGACCGTATACTGTACAAACGGAACGTACGTTCCGCATAGCAATGCAAAGGCTATGCGGACGTTCACACGCGTCCGTTCCGTACAGTAAGGAGCCGGACCGGATCCGGACTCCGGACACTTTTCCAACATGCGCTATTTTTTGGTCCGGCTCATCCGGCCCACGCACCCGGACCGGAGCCTGACTGCACCATCCGGATATAGAAAACCAATGGGAAACGGAAGCACAGAACACACTGGAGACAACACCGAACGTTCTACCCCACTTCCTATGCGTATTTATAGCGTCCATTACGGATGGGGACACATGGGCCCAGCATATCTGGAGTGGAGCAGCAGTGACAGACGTGCTGGAGCTGTTTGGCAGTATGTTGGAGGTGGAGGTGAGGCCTACAGCGGAGGACCTGATTCTACAGGTGCACCTTCTGCAGACCCCAGCAAATTTTAAGGTATTTTTTTTTTCCCACGGATCCGGGTGGCAGCCTGAAGCAGTCCTGATGCAAACAGACCGGATCCGGATCGGAACGGTTCCAATCCGGATGAGGTCCTGATACGATCCGGATCCGGTCCGTTTACATGCCAAAACGCAAGTGTGAACGGGGCCTTACTCACTTGCACACTATTTTGACAGTTGGACTTAGCAACTGCTATTCAGGAAGTGCTTTTGAAAACAAAGAAAATCTTGAGACTCTCCCATGAGTAGATGGACTAGTCCAAAACCTGTCGGTTCTGTCCGATTTTAACTGTTTACTTTTTTTGGCTGGAGCGGTCCTTTAAGTGGTTCGACCAATATTGTAGGATTAGGGATCAAATTGGATTGGTCCATTTTCAAGCTGCATACATTTACATACAAAATTTGCATAGTATGAGGTATGTGCATTAAGCAAAAACGAATGCACTTAATAGAAAAGTGCAAGAAGTGCAAAGTGTGAAATAACCCCAACGTTACAGGTATCTTCAGCTGTAATGCTTGCATGATGTGTATTTAATCAGCAGTATGTGTGTGAAATGGTGCTTGTGTCATTTTGAAGGATGTATCTCTGTGTCTGCATTTTAGTAATCTGCACAATGCAACTGCAGGCTCAATTGCAGCAGCATTTGCCTCACTGGCCCTTTGTCCCACAGAGCTGGTCAAGTGTCGTCTTCAGGCCATGCACGAAATGAAGCTGTCCGGCAAGATCATCGAAGGGCAAAAGTGAGTTTTCATACCTATATTATATCACACATCTTTTACTTTTACTGTATGTTACTATTGCTATAGCCAAAGGAAAATAAGGCAGTTTAGCCTGGAAATATTCAATTGGTATCCTTCAATTATGGGCAGTGCTACATTGCAGCGCGCTAGGGTACTAGACCCCCGTGGAAATCACTGTGCCCCCCTGAGTCTATTCTCCTGTGGATACACAATAACCTGCATACATAAAACCATTCACAGACATTACTGTTCAGGGTTGCCAAGCGCCCGTATTTGGATGGGCAGTCCATCCAACGACACTATAAATTCAGTGTCCGTATTGCCCGTACTTTTAGAACAGGTATCCGTCCAGAAACGAGATTATAGCCGCAATCCTCATGCACATGTGCGGCTGCTCTCTTTGCGGTACAGAGGCGCTGGTTTTGTTTTCTGGGCGGCTGAGCCAAAAAGATGTAATGACTCCTCCTCTGTCCCTTCCTCCCTGCTCCCTCCCTCCAATCAGTGTAGCTCTGTTTGACTGGCGCCTCTCTTCTGCCAATGAGAAAGGCAGCCGTGTGAGCCCACCCACATACTGTTACACAATTATTACTATCTAATGTAACTCACACCTGGGTTCATAATGATGATGGTGGTTGGTC